>NC_142486.1:30800094-30950896 GCF_049115385.1 Moschus berezovskii | reverse complement strand
ATGCTCTGAACTGTGGCCAAGCCAGTTTTCAAGCATCACCCTTGTCTTGAAGAAGGGAAGAGCAGAAAAAGCCGACACAGTAGCCTAGTCTCCTCACAGTGGTTCTTTGAGTAGAGGTGAGCTAAGGTCTTGGCTCCATCTTCACTTCTCTTAGCAAGGACTACACCTCATCAGTTTGCTCAAAAGTGGAAACTTTGCCCTCTCTTCCACCTCCAGCCATGATGGGATAACTGGGACCCAAATAAACGACTTTGTAAATTACTATAAGACTGGCAAAATATACGAAATAACTGGGCCCAGAGTTTGTGCAACTGACTGTAGGACTGTAATCCCCCAGACACAGGGGACAAGGGAGTGTCAAGATTTCTGCTCGAGGTCCCTTCTGGACACAGCAAAGGAAGGCAGAGCCCAAACAAAGCAAGGAAGAGAGAGATTGGAGATCGGAGGGGCTGAACTGCTTGGAATCTGTGGGGAACGGTCCTGGGGAGACGTGAGCTGGTCAGAGAAGGGGATACAGAGAATGGCATCGGGTCCCTTTGAGTATTTGACTGAGCGTGAGGCTGTGAGTGCAAAGGTCAATCTTCTGTGACATTGGCTATTAGCACCTGCTGCAGAAAGAATGACCCAGGAAAGAAGACACTAGGGAGTTGTGAGTTGAATAAACATCAGAGCTCACAGGTCTGGGAAGCATTCCACGTCAACCTTCCAGTGTGGAGGGGCCCATGGAACCCATGGAACTTTCAGGAGAGACCCCAGGGAGTCACACTTAGGACCAGGGCTAAGCTAGCCTTAGAGTAACAAATGTTTAAAGGAACAAGCTAATTCATAAATAAGTGACTGCCTGCTGAAATGACATTCGATTATTACCACAGAATCCTGACACTCAGGAGCAAAGAATCTATACAACAAAACATACACTGCAGATGACAAAGCAGGAAAATGTAACCATAATCCAGAGGATCGGTCAATATGAACACATCCAGAAATGAGACTCATTATGCTGTGCAGCTGAAGCTAACAACACTGCAAAGTAACTTTGCTTAAATTTGTAAACAGTTAAAAAAGAAATGCAAAAAATTTTTTTTAAAAGTTGGAAATGTTAAACCCAAAACTACAAAAGTGGAGATGTTCACTGGAAGGAAGTCAAAGAAGTACAGACATTGCATAGAAAAAGAGAAAGACTAACGAACTTGAAAATAGAGCAATAGAAATTATCCAGATTGAAGCAGAGAAGGGGAAAAAAGGAGGGAAACAGAGCCTTAGTGGCCTGTGGGAGAAAAATCAAGGAATCTAATATGTGTGATTGGGGTATTAGAGAAGAAAAATTGGGGTGGGGCTTCGATTTTTATAGCAGAGCTTAGACTGAATGTAGGGCTTCCCTGGTGGCTCTGATGGTAAAGACTGCCTGCAGGACAGGAGAGACTTGGGTTCAATCCCTGGGTTGGGAAGATCCCCTGGAGGAGGAAACGGCAACTCATTCCAGTATTGTTGCCTAGAGAATCCCATGGACAGAGGAGCCTGGCGGGCTACAGTCCATGGGGTTACAAAGAGTCAGACATGATTGAGAGACTAACACCTCCACAGCTTCTAAATCAATGTGTGAATCAATGCCTCAGATCTCTACCTTAAAAAGTTAGAAAAAGAAGAGCAAATTAAACCCAGAACTGGCAGAAGGAAGGAAACAATAAAGAAGGAGAATTCAATGAAAGAGAAAACATATAATGTTTTAGAAAAAAAATCAATAAAAAATAAAGTTGAGGTATCTCATTGTGGTGTTTCCCTGATGATTAGTGATGTTGTGTATCTTTTTGTAAGTTACAAGGATGTAATGTACAGCACAGGGAATAGAGTCAATCTTTTATAATAACTCTGTTTGGAGTGTAATCTGTAAAAATATTGAATTTCTATTTGTACCCCTGAAACTAATATTGTAGGTCAACTATACTTTCAAAAAACTAAGAAAAAGAAAAAGCTGAATCTTGGAAAAGGTTGATAAAATTGACATGCCACTAGGCTAGACCGATTGAGATATTAATATGAAGGGAGGGTTTCTCTGGTGTCTAGTGGTTAAGAATCCACCTTACGATGCAGAGGACACCAGTTCGATCCCTAGCCCAGGAAAATCCCACATGCCACGGGGCAACTAAGCTCATGTGCCACAATTACTGAGCCCATGTGCCGCAACTATTGAAAAAGGCTGTGCACCTGGAGCCTGTGCTCAGCAACAAGAGAAGCCACCTCAATGAGAAGCCCACACAACACAGCCAAAAATAAATTAATTTTAAAAACAAACACATGAAGGCTAACCAATACGCTTGTGAATAACCAACAGATCGCCGAAGAAATCAAGAAGGAAATAAAAATGTGACTAGAAACAAATGACAATGAAAACGCGACGACTGAAAACCTATGGGACGCACTAAAAGCGGTGCTAAGAGGGAAGTTCATAGCAATACAAGCCTACTCCAAGAAATAAGAGAGACGTCAAATAAACAACCTGACCTTACACCTAAAGCAACTAGGAAAAGAAGGACAACCCCCACCACGCCAAAGTTAGTAGAAGGAAATAAATCATAAAGATGAGAGCAGAAATAGATGAAAAGGAAATGGAGATAACAGCAAAGATCAATACAACTAAAAACTGGTTCTTTGAGAAGATAAACAAAATTGACAAATTTTTAGCAAGATTCATCTAGAAAAAAAGGGAGAAGACTAAAATTAATAAAATTAGAAATGAAAAAGGAGACGTTACAACAGACAACACAGAAATAGAAACGATCATAAGAGACTACTATGAACAACTATATGCCCACAATATGGACAACTTGGAAGCAATGGAAAAATTCTTAGAGCAGTATACAATTTGCCACATTAAGAGGTTAAAAGAGAAAAACCATTCAACATCTCAATAGATGCAGAAAAAGCTTTGGGGGGAAAGTCCAGATGCATTCATGACAAAAACTCCCAGAAAACCAGATAAAATGTATCTACAAAATACCTATAGCTAACATTGTACCTAGTGACAAACAGCTTTGCTCAAAGATTGGAATTTCTATTGAACATCTTACAGAATGTCCTAAACATGACAATAAAAGAAAAATTGAAAGACATAAAAATTAGAAAGAGCTAAAAATATCCTTATTTACACATTACACAACTGTATATGTAGAAATTCCTAAGGAATCTACCAAACAAAACAAGAACCCACCAGAACCAATAAGCAAACTCAGCAATGCTGTAGGATATGAAGAGAACATAAAAAAAGGTCATTCTATCATATCAGTAATGAATAACTGAAAGTGAAATTTTAAAATACCATTTAAAATAACATCAAAAAAATAAAATACATAAGACTGAGTTTCAACAAATATGTAAAATCTCACTAAAACTTATAAAACATCACTCAGAGAAAGTAATCTAAACACATGAAGAGATATATTATGTTCACGGACTGGAAAATTCAGTGTTAAGGTGTCAATTCTTCAAATTCACCTACAGATTTAACACAACCTCAATAAAAATTTCAGTGGGGTATTTTTTGCTAGAAATTGACATAGTGAATGTCAGATTTGTAGGGGAATGCAAATGCTTTCCAAAAACAGTTTTGGAAAAGAAGTATGGCCTTGACTTAAAAACAGACAAATAGAACAATGGAACAGAACAGAAAGTCCTGAAATAGATTCACATCTATGAAATCAATCCCATTTCTTTAAAAGGTACCAAAGCAATTTAATGGAAAAATGAAAATCTTTTCAACCAATGATGCTGGAACAACTAGATATCCATACAGAAAAACAAAAATCTTTGACCCATCTGTCATTTCACAGACAAAACTTAGAATGAGAGGGATCACAATTCTAATGTTACTGCTGCAACTATAAAGATTCTAGAAAACATAGGAGTATCTCTTAGTGATCTTGGGATAAAGATTTCTTAGACAAGGTGCAGAAATTATCATAAAAGTTTTTAAATGTTAAAATATATTTCATTAAAAAATTCTGTAAAATGGATATCACTAAGAAAATTAAAAGCCATTGATGAGAAGAAAAATAAATATGTACAGCTGCCAAAGGATTGGTATCCAGAATACAGAAATGAATTTTACATCTCAGTGACAAAATGACAACAAAATAAAAATGAACCTTCCTTTATGAAGGAAGATCTAGGAATGTCCAATAAGCACACAAAAAAACCAGCCAATGTCATTAGTTGCAAGGAAATGCAGTTTGAAATCAATGAAAGATCACTACACACCATCATAATGGCTAAAACTGAAGACTGTCAACATCGTGTTGTCAAGAATGTAAAGCCAATTAACTCCTATACAGAGTGGAGATGTGTAAAATGGTACAACCAGAATGACTGTTTCTTATAATGTTAAACATAAACCTTCTCTATGATCCAGAGATTCCACTCACAAAATAAAGTATGTATATATATTTAAAAAAAAAAAAAGCCTTGGACAGGAATGGTGACAGCAACTTTATTCACTGTAGCCAAAACCCAAGAATTACCCAAATGCTCAACAACAGGTGAATACGTAAATGATGCTATATTCATACAGTGGAACAATGTCTAACAAGAAAAGAATGCATGCATCCATGCAAAGTCGCTTGTTGTGTCTGACTCTTTGTGACCCGATGGAAGGTAGGCTGCTCGGCTCCTCTGCCCATGCAATTCTCCAGGCAATCCTAGAATGGGTTGCCATGCCCTCCTCCAGGGGATCTTCCCAACCCAGGGATCAAACCCGCATCTCTTATGACTCCAGCATTGGCAGGCGGGTTCTTTATCACTAGCATCACCTGGGAAGCCCAAGAAAAGAATGAACTGCTGATAAATCTCACACCATGGAAGGACCTAAAAACAGGTTGCCTGAAAAAAGCTGAACACAAAAACAGGACACACTGTATGATCCTGTTACATGGAGTCTGCTGCTGCTGCTGCTGCTAAGTCACTTTAGTCGTGTCTGACTCTGTGCGACCCCATGGACGGCAGCCCACCAGGCTCCCCCATCCCTGGGATTCTCCAGGCAAGAATACTGGAGTGGGTTGCCATTTCCTTCTCCAATGCATGAAAGGGAAAAGTGAAAGTGAAGTTGCTCAGTTGTGTCCGACTCTTTGCGACCCCATGGACTGCAGCCCACCAGGCTCCTCTGCCCATGGGATCTTCCAGGCAAGAGTACTGGAGTGGGGTGCCATTGCCTTCTCCATACCTGGAGTCTAGGAGAGGCAAAACTGCTGCTGCTGCTAAGTCACTTCAGTCATGTCCCACTCTGTGCAACCCCACAGACGGCAGCCCACCAGGCTCCCTTGTCCCTGGGATTCTCCAGGCAAGAACACTGGAATAGGTTGCCATTTCCTTCCCCAATGCATGAAAGGGAAAAGTGAAAGTGAAGTCACTCAGTCGTGTCCGACTCTTTGTGACTCCATGGACTGCAGCCCACCAGGCTCCTCCGCCCATGGGATTTTCCAGGCAAGAGTACTGGAGTGGGGTGCAAGTCCACAGCAAAAGAAATCGGAACAATGGCAGCCACTCAGTGAGGGGTGGGGGGTTGGCTGGGAAAGGATGTGAGCCATCTTTCTGGGGATGAAACATTCTGTGTCTTGGTAAGGGTGTGGGTTACACAGATGTGTGAATCTGTCATTGTACTATATACTTTTAAGATCTGTGCATTTTTCTATAAGGATCTCAGTTTTTAAAAAGTGTTAAAAATTGGAACAACCACTGCTGCCAGTCCTGAAGTTTCTAGTTCTGTTGAGCTGAAGTTCCTGTGCAGAGAAAGCCATATTCTAGATTTCTCCTTTCCATCACCATCATAGGTGCCTCCATTTATTGAGCATTTACTGGGTACCGGGCACTCTTCTAAGTGCTTTACGTAGATTAGCTACCCAACATTCAAAAATGGTCTTCGTGATACTTGTCATTTTGACTTTACAGATGCAAAAGCTGACCTATACATTCCCACTGGTGGCCTCACCTGGGAGACCTTTACAGATCGATTTCAGTTAATGACAGTGGCAATACCATGTCCTGAGGTGACATGGCTTTGCCACTGGCCAGGTGAGGTCACACTTTGCATTTAACCACATCAAGTTCAGGAGTGAAGATTGTAGATCTCAGAAACAAAGCTAATCAAGACAAGACTGAAATACAGGTTTTCTGGAGCACACAGTGCACTGGCCCCTTGAGCAAAGAGACTATTTAGGACGCTGAGGCTGGTGAGGAAGGGTACTTCTGCCTGGAGACCCTGCCAGGGACCATGTTTGGGTCATGCTAGGTCCTCCCATGCAATCTTCCAATCCTTTGCATCTTTCATACAACCTCACCCAACCCGTGAGGGACAAACCCAACAGGACAGGCTATCATGGAAGCAATTTAGGAGCACCCCAAAGTCCCATGAAGTCACTGTGTGAATTTACCATTCCCCTGGGGAGCAGCTGAGTTATAAATGGAGTCCTTTATTTTTAATATTTACTTATTTTTCCATGTTGGGTCTTAGTTGCAGCAGGCAGAATCTTCATTTTATCATGTGAGATCACGTCTTATCTGGTGCAAGGACTCTAGTTGTGGCACGTGGGCCTCAGTAAATTGTGGTACATGGGCTTGGTGGCCCCCCAACATGTGGGATCTTAGTACCCCAACCAGGGAGAGAACCCAAGGCCCCTGCGTTGGAATATGGAGTCTTAACCACTGGACCACCAGGAAATCCCTGGAGTTCATTTTTAAGCACATCAGTATCTCTGTGTCCATTGCTACATGTGGCCAAAAAGGAAGAGCCATAGTGCCCTAGGGTCCCTGCGTCCTTTCTAGGTTTCTATTGGACGTTGGGGGAAAATGTGCCTCTCAATACCCCAAATGCATCGAGAGCTTTGGTTGCCCAGAACATGTGTTTGTACAAATGAGAAAGCAGTGTGTCTCCCTGGGCAGAGGCAGCTCCATGCTTGTGTACTCAAACTTGGCAAGTGGGTAACGGGTTGGGTTTTGTCTCCCACTTGCCCCATCATGGGACATCCCATGGGATTACATACGACTTGCCCAGTTACACCCAGCAGCCCTTACAGAGGACTAGGTTCTCCATCTGAGAGGAGAACACCAAACAGTTGCTGTTTCCTACACCACTTACCCACAGAGCTCCCCTATGGTAAGAGAACCTCTTTGCAACCACACCTCAAACAAGAGTCCTGCTTAGACAATGAAGGAGCCACCTTTGCCTGAGGTCTGTGTGCATAATTACAAGTGCTACTGCACGGGTCTCCTGATACCACAAAACTTCATTGTTTCACAATGAGAAGTATCAAGGCAAAATCAAACCCATAGAGATGGGCTGGCCCATGTTTTGTTGGGTCTCTCATCCTGGATTCCTTCACTCAGGCCCCTCTGTCTTCTATGCTCATCTCCCTCAAAAGATCCCAACTTGATCCTGTTCACCTTCCCTGGTTTAAGTAAAACTCATTGGGTATCTTTTTTTAATTAATTTAAAAACCACTCTGTACGGTGAGAAATGAGACCCAGGGAGGAAGAGTATGTCCATAGCCACACAGCTAATAGAGTCAGAGCCAAAGTTAGACCCAGGGCTGCCAACTCCAAATTCAGTGCTCTTTCTGTGGGTCCATCTCACTTGGGGTCCAAGCCAGGAAGACATCCCCACAAATATCAATATTCATGACATTTAAGAGGATGGTATTGATGCCTCCTTAGAGGTAAATATGCCTCTGTGCATGCATGCATTCCTGGTCAGTCATGCCCGACTCTTTGTGACCCTGCCAGGCTCTTCTGTCCATGAAACTCTCCAGGCAAGAATACTAGAGTGGGTGGCCATTTCCTCCTCCAGGGGACCTTCCCAACCCAGGGATCAAACCCGTGTCTCTTGTGTCTTCTGCATTGGCAGGTGGGTTCCT
Source organism: Moschus berezovskii (assembly GCF_049115385.1). Classification (NCBI taxonomy): domain Eukaryota; kingdom Metazoa; phylum Chordata; class Mammalia; order Artiodactyla; family Moschidae; genus Moschus; species Moschus berezovskii. The sequence goes on along the minus strand of NC_142486.1, from coordinate 30,942,998 downwards.
TACCAGCTGATCCACCGGGGAAGCCCTAAATATGCCTCTAATGAATCCAGATTAAAATCATGATGATCCATCATTTTATGTATGCTAGGCTGGCAAAAATTAAAGTAACAAGTGGCAGGCAGAAAAATGGTTCCAGAAATGTTCATGTCCCAGTCTCTGGAACATATGAGTCTGTTCCGCTATCTGGCAAGGGTGAGTTTAGGGTGCAGGTGGAAATAAGGATGCCCTTCAGTTGATCTAAGACGGGGAGGTTATCTAGGTAGGTCCAGCATCATCACAGCATCTGTCAGACAGGAAGATGGAGACAGAGAATGGGAGGGGATGTGAGTAACCTGCTGTTACTGGCTTTGCGGGAAGGCACCACAAGCCAAGGAATGTGGGTAGTCTCTAGAAGCAAAAAAGACCCGGGAAATGGATTCTCCCAAAGGAACCTCTGAAAAGAATAGGGCCCTGCTGACGCTTTGACTTTTAGCCCAGTGAGACCCATTGCAGACTTCTGAACCGCAGCACTGTAAGATGATTAACTTGTGTCATTAAGCCACTAAGGAAGTCATAATGTGTTAGAGCAGCAATAGGATGCCAAACAGCCAGCAGCCCTCCTGCACGTAGTAGCATGGGGTGCTATGGGAACACACGATCTCCAAACCCAGCCTTGGGAGAGAGGGAAAGTGCAGAATTGAGGAGACTTTCTAGAAGAGGCAGTATCGAGAGTTGTCATATGATACTGCAGTCCCACTCTGGGGCACATATCCAGAGAAAACCACAACTCCAAAAGGTATCCCTATGTTCTTAGCAGCACCATTCACAGTAGCCAAAACATGGAAGCAACCTAGATGGCCACTGACAGATGGATGGATAAAGAAGATGTGGTGCATAGAGGCAATGGAATAGTACTCAGCCATAAAAGATGAAATACCATTTGTGGCAACATGGGTGCAACTGGAGATCATAGTAAGTGAAGCAAGTCAGAAAGAGAAAGAGAAATATCATATGATGACACCTCTACGTGGCATCACTGATTCAATGGACATAACTTGGGTGAACGCTGGGAGGTAGTGAGGGATAGAGAAGTCTGGTGTGCTGCAGTCCATGGAGTCGCAAAGTCAGGCATAACGTGGCGACTGAACAACATCTGGGGAATCTAAAATATGGCACAGATGAACCCCACACAAAACAGAAACAGACACACAGACAGAACATACTCGTGGTTGCCAAGAAGGAAGGAGGGAGATCGATGGATTGCCTGGGAGTTTGGGGCTGATAGATGCAAACTATTACATGTAGAATGGAAAACAACACCGTCCTACTGTGCAGCACAGGGAACTATCTTCAGCATCCAGTGACAAACCATACAGGAAAGGAACAGTGAAAACAATGTATATATGTATATAACCGAGTCACTTTGCTGTACAGCCACAGACTGGCACATTGTAACCATCAACCATACGTCAATTTTTTAAAAATTGAAGAAAAAAAAAAACCTTTAAGTTTCAAGTCACAGAAGGAAGGGGCTGTGGTTTCCACAGAGACCTCCATGGAAAGGCGAGCTAGAAAGAGGTGCCTGGGGGAACGACAAGCAGTTGGTTCTCTGCACGGGAGGATGGAGCAGGCACTGAATGTGATTGTGGGTGGTGGCCGCCTTTAAGAGTCGTGGACTTCAGGGGATTCTAGTTGGGGCATCAAATATGCCTTTTGCAAAGCCCACCCTGGCTGTGGAGAGTGGATGGGAGGGTGGACTGGCGGGAGGTTGACCACAAGAGAGGCCACTGCAGCATCCAAGCTGAAGGCGATGGAGGCTTGGACCAGACACTGGTCCAAATGCACGTGGTCATGGCAGTGGACTTGCCTGGACCTGGGGATGGCGGGGAGGAGCTACGTGGGTGTCTTGTTTGAGGTTCCCGGCATGTCCCTTCCATATTCTTTTCACCTCGTCCTCCCTTGAGTCTCCAAAATCTGCCCTGTGCTCCTTGAAACCACTGCCAGCTCCCTCCTGTCCCTGGAGGGACGTTTGTCACGAAACAGGGGTTGTCACTTACCATCTGCTAAGAGAGGCCCCAGCGGCGGATGAGGCCTGTTAATTAGGAAGGGGCAGAGGAGAGGGAAAGACAACGATCGCCATCTGCTCTGAGGCTCTGGAGGAAGGGGCGGGACCAGGATGGGGAGATAGAACTGGTGACCCCAATTTAGTTAAAACTGCAGCGGTCTCGAGGTCTGAGCCAGAGGGACCCAGATGTCCTTGGCAGTGCCCTGAGCAGACAGATGGAGTTTCTGCAGTCCCTGCCTCGAAAGTGGCTCTGGGCCTTCTCAGACAGAGTGGGGTCAGCAGGTGGAGGTCTGGCTACACAGGGGGTCCACAGGAGGGTACCTGGGCAGAACCACGACCATGGTGGGGGGATGATGGGTCTTTTGGCTACAAAAGATGGGGTATACAGGGAAGAGGAGGAAGGAAGGAAGGGAGGGAGGGAAGCTGGCTGCAGGACAAATAGATTCATTCTGAATAGGATACCATTTTCCAGGCAAAGTTGGGTAAGAGCTTCTTGTACAGCCCAAATACCGTGTAAGTGAAGGATTTTTTTTTTTTTTAAATCCACTTAGTTTTTACAACGATCACACACAGAAAAGGGGTGAGTCCCATAACATGGTCATTTGATAGATGGGCAAACTGAGGCCCAGACAAATGAAAAGTCAATGCTAGTCAGTGTTCAAGACTGTGATTCTGGTCTGCAGCTTGCATGGGCTTTGTTTATCCACACAAGGGGACTATAAGCTTAAGAGCAGGGGCCTGTGTGCTGATCCTGTGAGCCTCACCCCAAACACTGAGCCATGGCAATTGGCTGACTTGGTCCACTGGCTGACCCTTGGTTAGCTCTGATGACACAAGCTGATGATAATGGCAGTCCTAGGTCAGGAAGAAATTGCTGCTCTAAACCTGGGATAGGCAAACATTTTCCTTACAGGGCCAGTTAGTATTTTGGGCATTGCAGGATGTTAGGCCTTCAAGGATTCAACTTGGAGGCCTGGGCATAGCTGTGTTCAAATCAAGCTCTATAAAATGGGGGACTGGCTGGATGTGACCCACAGGCCAAAGTTTGCAGAACCCCACACACCCTCTAGAGGGGCTCCCCTAGTGGCTCAGTGGTAAAGAATCTGCCGGCTAGTGCAAGAGATGTAGGTTCAATCCCTGGTCTAGGAAGATCCCCTGGAGAAGAAAATGGCAACCCAATCTAGTATTCTTGCCTGGGAAATCCCATGGACAGAGGAGCCTGGGGGTGGGTGGTGGGGGGCTACAGTCATGGAGTTGCAAAAGAATCAGACATGATTTAGCGACTTATAGCATACTCCATATGAAGATGTGATGTTTGTTCCTAAAGAAAGAGGCTCATGTTCTTTCTTCTTCCTTTCTCTGAGAAAATGAACAAAATCTGCACAAGGACAGGAGAATAATGACATTGACTTATAATTTGGTGTCTACTCCTTTCCAGTGCCTTATAGTCATTCGTTGCAGTCCTTAAAATCATTCTGAGGAGGAAAAGTTTCACCCCATTTGCCAGGTTCAATCCCTGGGTCAGGAAGATCCTCTGGAGAAGGGAATGGCAACCCACTCAAGTATTCCTGTCTGGGGAATCCCATGGACAGAGGAGATTAGTGGGCTACAGTCCATAGGGTTGCAACATGAGATGGAAACCACACTCCAACCAGAGGATACAGATAAAAGAGACACACACACACACACTTTGGTCGCTCTCCTAGCATTAGAACTGCACAGACCGGAAGATGATACTCATTTGTTAGTGAGCAAAAACCTGGGTTTTTCTGCCCTTGAACTAAAAAACAGAGACAGATTCTTGCTTATTTCCTATCCACACCCTGCACCACCTTGTTGGTTCCTGAGAAATCTTCCAACAGCCACAGGGTCTGGGATAAACTACCCAGGAAGAGACGATTTAAAAAAAAAAAAAAAAAGGCCCCCTCATGAAAAGATGCTCATCATTACTAATTATTAGAGGAATGCAAATTAAAACCATAATGAGGTACCACCTCACACAGGTCAGAATGGCCATGATTAAAAGTGTACCAATAATAAATGCTGGAGAAGGGAACCCTCTTACACTGTTAGTGGGAATGTAAATTGGTACATCCACTATGGAAAATAGTATGGAGGGTCCTCAAAAAACCAAACCCTAGAGTTGCCACATGATCCAGCAATCCTACTCCTGGGCATATACCCAGACAAAACATAATTTGGAGAGATACAAGTCATCCTATGTTCATAGCAGCACTATTCATAACAGCCAAGACATGGAAACAATCTAAATGTCCCCTGACAAATGAATGGATAAAGAAAATGTAATACATATATCCAATGGAATATTAGCCATAAAAATGAAATAAAGCCATTTGCAGTAACATGAATGGACATAGAGATCACACTATGCAAAGAAAGAAAAACAAAAATAATATAATAGCTGTATGTGGAATGTAAAATATGACCTAAATGAGCCTATCTACAAAGCAGAAACAGACACACAGACCTAGGACAGACATGTGGTTCCCAAGGGGAAAGAAGGGTGGGGAGGGATGGATTGGGAGTATGGGATTAGCAGATGCAAATTACTTTAAAAATAATTTCATTTAGTTTTGGCTGTGCTGGGTTCTTTGTTGCACCAGCTTTTCTCTAGCTGTGGCACACGGGCTTCTTATTGCAGCGCCCTCTCTCGTTGCAGAGCACAGGTTCTAGGGTGCACAGGCTTCAGGAGTTGCAGCACGTGGGCTCAGTAGTTCCAGCTCCTGGACTCTAGAGCACAGGCTCAATAGTTGTGGCACACGGGCTTAGCTGCTCCGTGGCATGTGGGATCTTTCCAGACCAGGGATTGAACCCATGTCTCCTGCATTGGCAGGTGGATTCTTTCCAAATGAGCTGCCAGAGAAGCCCCAGATGCAAACTGTTATGTAAAATGTGGGAATTCTGAAGGAGATGGGAATACTAGACCACCTGACCTGCCTCTTGAGAAACCTGTATGCAGGTCAGGAAGCAACAGTCAGAACTGGACATGGAACAACAGACTGGTTCCAAATAGGAAAAGGAGTACGTCAAGGTTGTATATTGTCACCCTGCTTATTTAACTTATATGCAGAGTACATCATGAGGAACGCTGGGTTGGAAGAAGCACAAGCTGGAATCAAGATTGCCGGGAGAAATATCAATAACTTCAGGTATGCAGATGACACCACCCTTATGGCAGAAAGTGAAGAAGAACTAAAGAGCCTCTTGATGAAAGTGAAAGAGGAGAGTGAAAAAGTTGGCTTAAAGCTCAACATTCAGAAAACAAAGATCATGGCATCTGGTCCCATCACTTCATGGCAAATAGATGGAGAAACAGTGACAACAGTGGCTGACTTTATTTTTGGGGGGCTCCAAAATCACTGCAGATGGTGATTGCAGCCATGAAATTAAAAGACGCTTGCTCCTTGGAAGAAAGTTATGACCAACCTAGACAGCATATTAAAAAGCAGAGACTTTGTCCACAAAGGTCCGTCTCGTCAAGGCTATGGTTTTTCCAGTAGTCATGTATGGATGTGAGAGTTGGACTGTGAAGAAAGCTGACCGCCAAAGAATTGATGCTTTTGAACTGTGGTGCTGGAGAAGACTCTTTAGAGTCCCTTGGACTGCAAGGAGATCAAACCAGACAATCCTAAAGGAAATAAGTCCTGAATATTCATTGGAAGGGCTGATGCTGAAGCTCCAATACTTTGGCCACTTGATGAAAAAAAACTGACTCATTAGGAAAGGCCCAGATGCTGGGAAAGATTGAAGGCAGAAGGGGATGACAGAGAATGAGATGGTTGGATGGCATCACCAAATCAATGGACATGAGTTTGAACAAGCTTTGGAAGATGGTGAACATGGAAGCCTGGCATCCCACATGGGGTTGCAGAGTCAGACATGACTGAGTGACTGAACAGCAACAACCACACACACACACATTTTATATATATATATATATAAACTGGGCCACTTTGATGTGCAACAGAAATTAACACAATATTATAAATCAACCATACTTCAGTAAATTTTTTAAAAAATTGTGCCTCAGGAGCAAAGCCACAATCATTCATTCTTACTTTTCAATTTGGGTGCAAGGCCAGTCAAAATCAGATGACAAAAACTAGGAATAAAACTACCATATGACTCAGCAATCCCACTAGCAGGTATGTACCCTGAGGAAACCATTAACTGAAAAAGACACAAGTAGCCCAAGGTTTCATGCACAACTATTTACAACAGCTAGGCCATGGAAGCAACCTAGATGTCCGTTGTCAGATAAATGGATAAATAAGTTTTGGTACATGTACACAATGGAATATTACTCAGTCATAAAAAGGAACACATTTGAGTCCATTCTAATGATGTGGATGAACCTAGACCCTATTCTGCAGAGTGAAGTCAAGTCAGAAAGAAAGAGAAATATCATATTAACACGGATATATGGAATCTAGAAAGTACTGATGAACCTATCTGCAAGGCAGCAGCAGAGATGCAGACAGAGAAAGGATTTATGGGCCCAAGGGGGTAAGGAGAAGATGGGAAGAACTGAGAGAGTGGCACCGAAACGTATGCATTACCTTGTGTAAAATTACTAGGTTGGTACAAAAGTAATCTCAGTTTTGCATTGTTGAACTCTGTCATTTGATGTTGGAATACATTCTCAAATAAATGTGGTTATGTTATAAAAAAAAGTCAGATGATGTATCAGAGCACTCAATCAGAAGAGATATGCAGATGGGTTACATTTTGATCCTCCATCTTGGTTTTTAAGAATTCTTAGTGCTGAGAAAGACCTTAAGAAATCACCTGTGTATACACATGTAGAGAACAAACATGGATACTGAGAGGAGGCAGGGGTGAGTGAGGTGAATTCGGAGACTGGGATTAACACATATACACTATTCAGTTCAGTTCAGTCTCTCAGTCGTGTCCAACTCTTTGCGACCCCATGAATCACAGCACGCCAGGCCTCCCTGTCCATCACCAACTCCCAGAGTTCACTCAAACTCATATCCACAGAGTCGGTGATGCCATCCAGCCATCTCATTCTCGGTCGTCCCCTTCTCCTCCCGCCCCCCACCTTTCCCAGCATCAGAGTCTTTTCCAGTGAGTCAACTCTTCGCATGAGGTGGCCAAAGTATTGCAGTTTCAGCTTTAGCATCAGTCCCTCCAATGAACACCCAGGATTGATCTCCTTTAGAATGGACTGGTTGGATCTCCTTGCAGTCCAAGGGACTCTCAAGAGGCTTCTCCAGCACCACAGTTCAAAAGCAACAATTCTTCGGCGATCAGCTTTCTTCACAGTCCAACTCTCACATCCATACATGACCACGGGAAAAACCATAGCCTTGACTAGACGGACCTTGGTTGGCAAAGTAATGTCTCTGCTTTTTAATATACTATCTAGGTTGGTCATAACTTTCCTTCCAAGGAGTAAACGTCTTTTAATTTCATGGCTGCAATATACACTATTAGTACTATGTATAAAACAGATAACCTACTGCTCCTAACAGGAACCTACTGCGCAGCACAGGGAGCTCTACTCAATGCTCTGTGGTGACCTAAACAGGCAGGAAATCCATGGAAGAGGGGATATGGGTATAGGTGTTACTGATTCACTGTGCTGCACAGGAGGAACGAACACAACATTGTAAAGCAACTATACTCCAATAAAAGAGAAAACATGATGTTACTGATATCAGGTAATTTCTAAATTTAATCTCGACTACATTTTCTCAGATTTTGTTTGCCCCGCCCTGACCCCACAAAGAAATCACTTGTGTCTAAACAGAGCCATGCCCAAAGAGTCCCTTGTTACAGAAGAGGGGAAGAAGTTGAACCAATAACTCAACAGGATTTGAGGTAATGAGCAGAACTGATATATCAGACGGGTCTTTGTCCTGCAAAGCAGAAGAAAGGGCCAGAAGCTAGAGAGCAAAGGAGAAAACGATTAGGGAGGAGGAGAAAGAAGAGTGACTCTAAAATCTGTTGGTTTTCCCAAGAAATTAAAACAAAAACAACAAACAAAGGCATAGCTGAGGAAATGATTTGACCCGGAAGAATATTCTTAAGGTTTTTAGTATCAGGAAATAAATTCTGAAAATACCCAGGAAGACAAAGATCAGCCCACAAAAAGCCAGAAATATTTCTGGGAAAAAACAAATCAGAATAGAACAAAATCAAAAGAATTTTGAGAGGAAAAGTCATGATGTAGCAATTTAATGCCCAGCCAAGCTGTTCATGCTTAAAGCTGAGAAAAAGACATCGGAAGAATAAAAAGGCAAGGAAAAATGAATTGGTGGTAACTAAGCAATCTGTATGTTAAAACTTCAATAAATAGAACAGTGCGATGCTAGCCTAAGAATTAGTCCTTTCATCAATGGGACTGAAATCAATAACCTTAAAATGGACTCCATTATAATTTTGTAAAACTTAGGGACAAGGCAAGAGTCATGCTATCTTTCTGCTACTTTTAAAACTATACTGGAGGTTGTAGTCTGTGTAAAAATAAAAAGACCTATAAATATTAGAAAAAGAAATACAAAATTAATTATTTACAAAAGATACAATAGAAAAAATAAGGGGAAAAGTTGATCCCCTGGAGGAGGAAATGGCAACCCACTCCAGTATTCTTGCCTGGAAAATCCTATGGACAGAGGAGCCTGAGAGGCTACAGTCCATGGGGTCGCAAAGAGCTGGACACAACTGAGCAACTGAGCATGGACACACAGATAAGATGTTTTAAGTCATAACAGACAATAAATTTGATAAATTTTAAGATTCTACATAACACAATATAAACAAAGTTAAAAGTCAAGCAACACTGAAGATATTTGTAGCATATATAATAATTATTATCTAGAGAAATATATATATATAATTGGGTGGAGAAAACCCTTTTTACACTGGTTAAAGTAAGTCAAAAATAAAATTTTGAACAGTGGCTATGAATGACCAATTTGCATAAGACGACCATATGAAATAATCATGCAAAAAATCATTTAACTGCATTATCAGAGAAATGCAAATTTAAACAACGAAATAACATTTCTATCTATATTAAATTGCCCCAAAATTAAAAATGGTAATTGCTTTCATATATCGCTGGTGATAAATTGCTATAGCCCTTTGAGAATATTTTGGCAGTAAAATATTAATAAGTGAATGCCCCAGGATGGAGGTTTCACTGCCACCCCCTGGAAAAGTACAATTTGCCCATGTCGATAAGAATGCCTGAACAAGCGGGTCTATCACATTGTGTGTAACAACAAAATCAAAAGACTACCCAAATGCCCAGTGCTGCATGAATGAATAGACTGTGATATATCTGTACCATAACATATTACACAGCAGTTAGAAAGAAGGAAATCTAAGTATACTGAGCGTGAATATATGTATTTTTTTAAAGCAAATTGAAAAATGATGCATCCATCATACATACATATTCCTGACTCCAAAAACAAGAACAATTGACTCTAAGGGTATGGATATGAACTCATAGGAAAAGGTCTGGAAAGGCACACTCTAAACCAGTGACAGAGATCAGGCTAGAGAAAGAAAAGGACAGTAGGCCTGGGATCACGGCTAGTGGTCCAGGGTGAGTTCACTCGTATAAGCCTCCTTTTTAAAACATCCAGGTTGTGGTGAATATTTGAGACTATACATATCGACCACTTGTGGATCAAAGTCCTGAAAATGATCTTGAGAAATAACTGGTTGAATCCTAAGAAAGCAGGCAATGTATATGAGTGGGGGCCCAGACTCAGATGTGTAAAATTGGTTTTAACTCAAGCAAACCAATTTCAGGAGGAAAATTTCTGCTTGTTCAAGTTCCTGGAGGATCAACCTAATGACCTAAGAAAGGAGTAATTTTTCTGGTTCCCGGTGACAGTACACATCCAGTTACAAAAATCAGAATTCCCAAATTCAAGTGCTAACTCCATTATTTCTAAACTGGCAATCTTTGGGCAAGCATATAATTTCTATATGCGTAGAATGGGATGACATGGCATGCCCCACCTACCTTCTTGGATTATTTTGAATCTTACATGAGATAATATCTCATTAGCAAAAGTGCTATGAAAGGTGATAGAACTATAGAGACATAAAATATGACACTGCCTCCCCCCCCAAAAAAAACAACCCAAACAGACCAGGATAAAATATGCACATGCTGCTGCTGCTGCTAAGTCACTTCAGTCGTGTCCGACTCTGTGTGACCCCATAGACGGAAGCCCACCAGGCTCCCCCATCCCTGGTAATATGCACATACTCATCGAGAAATTAAAAATTTGTTTTAAAATGGCTCTTTTCATCCAGAATTTCTCATCAGTTCAATATCTCACACGACATTCTTTTTAAAAAGTCCATTTTAAAAAGCCCAGAAGAAATAATTAGTCAAATAGTAAAAATGAAACCATTAAAAAAACTCAACAATATGATTCTTGAACATAAAGGAAATATTTGATCACGTGAAGACTTTAAACTCCTTTACACCATGCAAACTATTATATATAAAACAGATGAACAACAAAATCCTGCTGTATAGCACAGGGAACTATATGCAATATCTTGGGATAAACTAATTGAAAAGATATGAAAAATAATGTGTGTAGATATATATATATATAACTAGAATCACCTTGTTGCACAGCAGAAGTTAACACACCACTGTAAATCAACTACACTTGAATAAATGAAAAAACAAACTCCTTTACACCAAATAATGTGTAAAGGACAATAGTTACATCTTTCTTTGGAGGGGTACTAATTCTTTGATAGTGTGTATTTTACACTTTCAGCATCTTAATCCAGATGCTAAATGTTTATTGCAAATGTATTTTCAATTTCATAATATTTTCAGTTGAAAAAAGGAGATTCATCTACCCAAGTGGCTCCAAACATACTTTTAAAAAAGTTTTCTAGTAACTGAATGGTATATCAGGTTTTAAAACTGAGTCTAAATTAAATCTCAGTTGCTCATTCCCACCAACCTGAAAGCCACATGTGGCTGGTAACTACCTTACAGGACAGCATAGTCCTAGAATAAATCTGACTTTCATCAACCCATGCCCCAGCCCTAGGGAGAGCAGCCCTTCTCCCAGCCTCCTGAAACCTGTCACAGGGGCTCTCTGATCAATATTCACAAATATTTTGAGACTTACACTCCTCCTCCAATAGATCCATCCTGGCATCCTTTTCCAGTTCCTGCTGTGGCTTTCCCATGAGTTGCACAGCCAGGCCCATCACCACTCATCTCAAGTTCTCAGGCTCTAAATGGTAAAGAGCAATGGAATTAATAATAAAGCACAGTGGGTTCTGGGCTTCCTAGGTGGTGCTAGTGGTAAAGAACCTGTGTGCCAATGCAGGAGATATAAGAAACACAGGTTCAATCCTGGGTTGGGAAGATCCCCTGGAGGAGGGCATGGCCACTCCAGTATTCTTGCCTGGAGAATCCCATGGACAGAGGAGCCTGGCAGGTTACAGTCCATAGAGTCGGACACGACTGAAGTGACTTTGCATGCACGCACAGTGGGTTCAACCTGTTGAGAAGATCATGGTGTCCAACGCTTTTCACTATTATCAATAACACATACCCTCCCATTTACAGACAGGGGATTGGGACTTAGAACAGCAAATTAGGGTCAGCCGAGAAGTGGTACTCACTCACTGCTGGGACCAGAGCTGCCTGGCCCTAAGCCCTTGCTCTCACCCCTTCTCCGTGCTCTTCTGTACCCTTTGTGTGTTAAGGCTCCCTCCCCACCGTGCAGTCACCCACAGGGGACCTCAACCCTCCTTGCGGCGTCAAGAGCACTGGGGTCTCATCCATGGAGTTGCTTCTTCTCAGAGTAAGTCATTAGGCCAAGTTGAAGGAACCATGATATGAGAGCCTACTGGGCGGCAGGCCCCCTGCAATAGGAATCCACTTTACAGAGAATGACCACCTTGCCCAAGAGCCAACAGCTAAGAAGGTGGGGCTGGGATTTCATATTCAGATCTGTGTTCCACGTGACTGGTGATGCAAGGTGCTTCCCCCGGCGGCTCAGTCTCCGCTTCTGAGTTAATCAAACCCCCTCTTCGGATCTGTGGTCATAACTGAGTATTATAACCCATAACATGTCCAATATTTTGGCCACCTGATATGAAGAGCCCTCATTGGAAAAGACCCCGATGCTGCGAAAGACTGAGGGCAGGAGGAGAAGGGGGTGACAGAAGACGAGATGGTTAGATAGCATCATGGACTCAATGGGCGTGGACACATGCGAACTCCACGAGATGGTGAAGGACAGGGAGACCCGGCATGCTGCAGTCCATGGGGTTGCAGAGTCGGACACGACTGAGTGACTCAAAAACAGCAACCCTGCAAAATGTGTGGCTGTGTCTTCCAGGAAGCTAGAGAGGCAAACTTGGGCCCTACTTCAGACCTGCTGAATCAGACCATGGGTGGGAGCTTTGTTTAATAAGCATGATGCACCCCACCATCTGGCAAGCGAGCGGCCCGGCCTCTTCCTGGCCATCTACATAATCCGTGCAGAACTCCTCCACTGGGGCAAAAACCACAGGCCTACTCACGGGAAGGGGTGGTTTAAAGAGTCCCCTGCTTTCTGCCTCCAGCATCTGCCTTCCCCCTCACCGCCATTCAGAGCGGTCAGTCCTGAGGCAAATTTAATAGGAAGCTAATGATATTTCAGCCTCCCTCACTTGCAAAGGCCCCTTCTGAGATCCAGTAACTATTTTACATCTGTGATTCCACAGTCTTTTCTTTAAGAGGCCCTGCAAGTGTAAGAGCTGCAGGCCTAGAGCACCCAGACCTGCTGTGGTCTAGACAGGCAGGTGGGATTATCTGAGTTGTGATATTTCAGTTGCTAAGTAACGACAGGACACGGCTTCTCAGATGTTCCCGTGCATCAGTGTCACCTGGAGAGTTTGTTAAAAATCCAGATTGCTGGGCCCCGCCCTGTTTGTCAGGAGGTCTGAGTGGGTCCCTGAGTGTGTGCTAAGTCACTTCGGTTGTGTCTGATTCTTTGTGACCCCATGGACTGTATCCCGCCAGGTTCTTCTGTCCGGGGATTCTCCAGGCAAGAATACCGGAGTGGGTTGCCAGGCCCACCTCCAGGGGATCTTCCTGACCCAGGGATGGAATTCCGTGTCTCTTGTGTCTCCTGCATTGGCAGGCAGGCTCTTTACCACTAGCGCCACCTGGGAAGCGAATGGGCATTTCTAACGTCGCCCGGATGAGGCAGCTGTGGCTCCAGGGACCATGCTTTGAGAACCAGCGCCTTTGAGGATTCTTCCCACGTCCACCCGCTCCACATTCCCCAAAGGGTCACGGAGATAAAGCTGCTCCCTCGGCCAGCAAACACCCTTGATTTCTGCCTTCAAGGGGCCAAAACCTGCTTGTCCACCCCGCTCCAGGAGGCCCTCCCTGACCTCCCATTCTGGGCTTGGAACCCATCTTCGGGCAGCTTTAACTCTTTTCTGTCAAGCCCTATTGTGATGGTCAGTTGCTTATCAGTTTTTAAGTTTTAACTGTACCCTGTGGCATGAAGGATCTTAGTTCCCCAAGCAGGGATTGAACACACACCTCCCCTGCATTGGAGGGTGGAGTCTTTACCACTGGACCACTGGGGAATTTCCCAGAAAATCTCTTTTTGTCTGGATTCCCCGTGCCCACCTCCACTCTGCAGATGAATGGGAAGGCACTCCCTTCTCCATGGACTATGACACCAGCTGCCTGCCCTGGGCCTCGCCCCCTCCCCAGCTGGAGCTCCTACACGAAGCCTCAGGTTCCTCCTGAGAGGTCCTCCAGGTCAACGTGACTTTCCAGAGAGTTGCTGGAGGGAGGTGGAGACCCAGGTGCTGCAGGAGCCGGGGACATAGAAGTCTGTGTCTCCGGGGCTGAATTAATACCTGCGCACCGCCATCTCAGCTGCTTCCTAATTAGGTCGCAGCCAGCAGAGGGGACAAAGGGACCGGGCTGTGGCTCTCCTTTCCAGGCGCCCCTCCTTTCTCTCCAAGAACAGTGCCCAGAGTGTGAAGCTTGTGGATTAAAAGGCCTTTGTCTGGCACATGGTCTCTGGTCCCTCCCCCCTCTCCCAGCCTTGCTGTCCCTGCCTGTCCCTGGGGTGTCACCAGTGCCAGAGGTGTTCCTTTGCTTCCCCATCATTGACACAGGCTGGCCTTTGTCCCCTTGGCCATTCTGCCTCTGCCACTACCCCCCCATGCTTGGCGTCTCCTTCTCCCGACCCTCCAGCAGTGAGTGGCATCCCAAAGTGGAGTGAAAACCCAGAGACCTGGCTCAAGGCGGGGTTCCCAGGGTTACAGACACAACTTGAGGTCCATGGAGCTATCTGGGCCCCACTCCTGTCCCCCGAGGATGGAGGGGAGCTACTCACCTCTCTGGCTTCCCAGGACATCCTCCCAGGTCTGGAGAAGATCTGGAAAAGATCTGGAAAGTCCCAGCCATGAGGCAGTGGGCTTTAAGCTGGGCGGGTTAATATGGTCCACACCTGGTGAGCCCTGGCTGACCCTCGGGCAAACTCTCAGCCGTCCTCTCAGCCCCGGGGCTGAGCCTTGATCTCTATCATCTGGGTCAGATCACCTGAGGTGCTGGGCAAACATTCCTGGTCACCCCCACCCCAGACCCACTGAGTCACTGCTGCTGCTGGTGGGGGCTGGCAGGTCTGCATTTCACAAGCAAACCCAGCACACACACACACACACACACACACACACCTGCATTTTCACAAGCATTCCCAACACACACAGCTTTGAGGACCACTGCTCTGAGATCTCCATCATTCTTGGTGCACATTTTCAGGCTCTTTATTACCAGGCGAGGAGCCTTGGCTGTGAGAGGTTTTCTTCCTTCTTCAGGTTTTATTTATTTGCCTTATTTATTGTCTTAATGAGCGAAGGTGGGAAATGGCATTAGCTCTTACAGGAGCCAGATGCTTCGCAGACAAGGAAGAAAAGCTTTATCATTGCAAAGCATCCTGTGTAAAAATAGTGGTTCTTTCTGTTTATTCAAGTCTTGCACGTCCACTATAAGGAACTAGCAAACCAGAGCATGTTATAAAATGATAGTCATGCTGAAGCTGAAACTCCAATACTTTGGCCATCTGATGTGAAGAAATGACTCATTGGAAAAGACACTGACGTTGGGGAAGATTGAAGGCAGGAGGAGAAGGGGGTGACAGAGGATGAGACGGTTGGATGGCATCACTGGTGGACATGAGTTTGAGTAAACTCTGGGAGCTGGTGATGGACCGGGAGGCCTGGTGTGCTGCAGTCCGTGGGGTCGCAAAGAGTTGGACACGACTGAGCGACTGAACTGAACTATCATCCCACTAGCTACAGAGACACCAACACCATTAAAAAAAAAAAAAATCTTGATTGCTTTAGCACTAAGATTTCTCTTTTTAAAAATATAATTTTACTTATTTATTTGGCTGTGCTGAGTCTTTGTTGCTGTGAGGGCTTTTCTCTAGCTGCAGAGAGCTGGGGCTACTCTCTAGTTGCGGAGCACAGGTTCTAGGGCACACAGGCTTCAGTAGTTGCAGCATGTGGGCTCAGGAGTTGCCATTCCTGGGCTCTAGAGCAGCAGCAGCAGCAGCAGAGCACAGGCTCAATAGCTGTGGTACTCAGGCTTAGCTGCTCCTCAGCATGTAGGATCAGAGATTGAACCCATGTCTTCTGCATTAGCAGGCATATTCTTCACCACTGAGCTATCAGAGAAGCCCCCCAACACCACTGTGATATATTTCCATCCAGTACTTTTCCTAATGCTTGTATATGAACATAATTGAGAGTTTACCAATGACTGTTTTCTTAAAAAAAATGATGCTTGATCAAGGTATAATTGACATACAATAAGCTGCTCATATTTAATGTGTATAATTTAAAATGTTTTGACAATTGTATCCACTCATGAAACCATCACCACAAGTAAGATAATGAACAGATCCATCACTCCCAAGTCAATTTTTTAAATGGAGTTTTTGTTTTGGAACAATTTTAGACTTGCAGGAAGGTTGCTAAGATAATAGAGAGAGATCCGGTATAGCCCAGACCCAATTCCCCCTAATATTAATATCCTATGTACCATGAATGGTGAAGAATCTTACTGCAGTGGGGGAGACACGGTTTCTATCCCTGTATCAGGCAGATCCCCTAGAGGAGGGCATGGCAACCTCCAGTATTCTTGCCCGGAGAACTCCATGGGCACAGGAGCCTGGCAGGTACAGTCCATGGGTGGCAAAAGGGTTGGAAGCAACTGAGTGACTAACACACACATGTACCATGAAACATTTATTAAAACCAAGAATTTAATATCAGAACATTGCCATTAACTTAGCTACCGACTTAATTCGAATTTCACTAGCTTTCCCACTGACATCCTTTTTTTTTCCATTTTTAAAAAACTTTTCATTTTATACTGGAATATAGCTGATTAGCAACGTTGTGATAGTTTCAGGTGTACAGCCAAGAGGACTCAGCCACACATATACACGTATCCATTCACCCCCAAACTCCCCTCCCATCCAGGCTGCCACATGACACTGAGCAGAGTTCCCTGTGCCATACAGGAGGACCTTGTTGGTTATCCATTTGAAATACAGTGTTGTGTACATGTCCATCCCAAACTCCCTAACTATCCCTTCTCCCAATCCTTCCCCGCTGGCAATCTTAAATTTGTTCTCTAAGTCTATGAGTCTGTTTCTGTTTTGTAAATACGTTCATCTGTACCATTTCTTTCTAGATTCTGCTTATAAGGGATGACATCCTTTTTCTGTTCTAGGATCCAAGTCAGGATATCACATTCCTTTTAGCCAAATGTAGTTTGATACTTTACCTTCTATGACTTAGCATTCAATGGGGACAATTTCTTCAAAATCTTGCTTTAAATGAGTGCCTCCTATTTCTTGGTATCAGTTTACTACAGTGCTTGACTTTCCATTTTTTGCTCTTACTAGCAATGCTGCCATGAAAACCTCTGTACTCATATCTGTGTTCACATCTTACATTGCTTCCTTGAGATATTCCCCCCCCTCCCCAGCTTTATTGAGATAGAATTGACATATGATTTCCCTTGAAATATAACTAGTAGGTCAAGGTCCTTTGATATACACTTACTTTTCATAGTCTGAACAATGCTATGAGATTCGGCAACTATTATGATACTTGTTTCAGTGAAGAATCGTCAATGGAAGCTAAAATGACAGACTGAAAGTTGGATGAGAAACAGGATAGTCACATGGTGTCAGAATAGCTCCCCACTGATTCCTGGTTGATTACAAAGGCAGGAGTAGCCACTTGACTGGGGGAGAAAGCCTGCGGGCACCGCCTTAATTGAGTGATCAAAGTTAAGGACATCAGAAAGAGACAGACCACATTGTGAGCCTCCTCCTCTGACATGCAAAGAAAAACACAAGATCATGCTGGGACATTCCTGCCAACAACGTATTACCTGAATTTTGTGATGAGAAAACGTCAGGCAAACCCAAATGGAGGAAAATTCATAGCTGGCTTGTACTCTGAAAAAACATCAAGATCCTGAAAGGCAAAGAAAGGCTGTAGAACATTCTAGAAGGAAGGAGATTAATGAGATATGCCCACCAAATGCAATATACAATCCTGAATTGGATCCAGAGTAAGAAAATACAGTTAAAAATATTTTTATGGAAAAGATATTATTGGGAAAAATGATCCATGGACTAGATAACAGTACTATATCAATGCTTATCTCCTGACTTCGATAAATATATTTTATGGCAGAAGGGGCATGGACTTCCATCGATAAGGTACTCCAGAAAGACCCATATTAGACTTTTCTTTTAAGTGCTAAGAGGTATAATACGATGCTTTGTAATTCAAGCAACAGAAAACCTTTATTATCTCACCAAGATGATGGTGAGATGCTTCCATAAAGTCGTGGAGTTTTCAACTTACATAAAATTTGCACAGTTGTAACCAAGAATTCCCATACACCTCTCATCCAGAGACCTCATTTAAATTTTGATAATTTGATGATGCTTTCTAGGACAAACCCATCCATTCCAGATTAAGTGTTGTAATCAAGTTTCATGTCCCTCTAGACTCCTTCAATCTGAGCTGAATCAAGAAGGAAGGAAAGAGTAGATGGAGGGAAGAAGAGAGAGTATAGATTTTTAGAGCATCCTTTATTTTCCTGAACAAGTTTCTGAGCGGGAAAATTTGGAAAACACAGCAAAGCACAGAAAAGAAGCTAACCTCAGACTCACTTCAGTCAGAGACAAGCACTATTCTCTTTGATGAGCCCCATTTTTATTTTTTGATCATATGTGAGATTAAAGTGAATATATAACATTTTAAGAATGCACAGCATCTCTTGGTGAGCTTGCTAAAAATACAGATTGTTTTGCGCTGGTCTTATCCCAAGTCTACTGAGTCAGAACCTGCAGGACTGGTATCCTGGCATCTGTATTCTTAACTATATCCCAGGGATGCTGAAAAAGACTCGACTTTAAGATTCACTCTTTGTATGCTGCATTTGCTATTTAATATTAGGTCATAAACATGTCCCTTCACTGTTAGGAGGCCTATTCAATCACTTATAGGAGCATGCATTATTTATACTACCCAAATGATATTTTATTCAATAGAAAATCTTTTAAAGGCCAGCCAGCCTCATAATCCTGGATAATAACCTGTGTTCGAGGACCTACGTAGAGGTGGATATCTAGCAGGGGCCAAGGGAACGTCTGTGGAATCTCAAAGGAACGAGTAGGATTCACACATCAGTAAATGGAGTCAAGTGGATCTTGTCTCAGAGACGCTCACATATTTCGGGAAGAGAATGAGTTGTGATGTTGCCTTGGATGGTGCTATCTCAGTTCAGCTCAGTTTAGTTGCCCAGTGGTGTCTGACTCTTTGAGACCCCATGGACTGCAGCACGCCAGGTTTCCCTGTCCATCACCAACTCCCGGAGCTTACTCAAACTCATGTCCATTGAGTCGGTGATGCCATCCAACCATCTCATCCTCTGTCGTCCCCTTCTCCTCCTGCCTTCCTCAGTCTTGCCCAGCATCAGGGTCTTTTCTAATGAGTCAGTTCTTTGCATCAGGTGGCCAAAGTATTGGAGCTTCAGTTTCAGCATCAGTCCTTCCAATGAATATTCAGGACTGATTTCCTTTAGGATTGACTCATCTGATCTCCTTGCTGCCCACGGGACTCTCAAGAGTCTTCTCCAACATCACAGTTCAAAAGCATCACTTCTTCGGCACTCCGTTTTCTTTATAGTCCAATTCTCACATCCATACATGACCACTGGAAAAACCATAGCTTTGACTAGATGGACCTTTGTTGGCAAGGTAATGTCTCTGCTTTTTAATGTGCTAAGTTGGTCATAGCTTTTCTTCCAAGGAACAAGCGTCTTTTAATTTCATGGTTGCAGTTACCATCTGTGTGATTTTGGAGCCCCCCAAAATAAAGTCTGTCACTGTTTCCATTGTTTCCCCATCTATTTGCCATGAAGTGATGGGACCAGATGCCATGATCTTAGTTTTCTGAATGTTGAGTTTTAAGCCAACTTTTCACTCTCCTCTTTCACTTTCATCAAGAGGCTCTTTAGTTCTTCTTTGCTTACTGCCATAAGGGTGGTGTTATCTGCATATCTGAGGTTATTGATATTTCTCTTGGCAAACTGGATTCCAGTTTGTGCTTCATCCAGCCCGGCATTTCACATGATGTACTCTGCATATAGGTTAAATAAGCAGGGTGATAATATACAGCCTTTACATACTCGTTTGCTTATTTGGAACCCGTCTGTTGTTTCATGTCCATTTCTAACTGTTGCTTCTTGATCTGCATGCAGGTTTCTCAGGAGGCAGGTCAGGTGGTCTGGTATTCCCATCTCTTTCAGAATTTTTCACATTTATTGTGATCCACACAGTCAAAGGCTTTGGCATAGTCAATAAAGCAGAAGTAGATGTTTTTCTGGAACTCTCTTGCTTTTCTCAGTGTTGGCAATTTGATCTCTGGCTCTATCTACTGAAATTAAAAACACACTTAGCCATGGACGCAGCATTTCCATGACTTGGAACTGGTTTCTTGTAGATATTTTGAGATCAAGCGAAGATGGATGATCTCAAGAGCTCATGGAAGCATCGCCTGTAAAACAAATGATTGGACACAACACAAATATCATCAGATGATGTGGAAACCAAGTCATGGAGTGCTGGGCAACCATGAAAAGAGTGGGGTGGGTCTCCATGTAGTGTTATCAAGAGAGCCCAGAATGCCTTATGAGCTAGGAAAAAACTATGTGTGTATGTGTTTTATAAATTAAAGATAATTGTATTTGCACATTTTTGTATGCATAAGGCATCACTGACTCAATGCACGTGAGTTTGGGTGAACTCTGGGAGTTGGTGATGGACAGAGAGGCCCGGCGTGCTGCAATTCACGGGGTTGCAAAGAGTCAAACACGACTGAGTGACTGAACTGAACTGAAGACATTTCTGGAAGGACCCACAAGAGCTTTAAAATATCCATGGCTTGGGAGGAGGTGGCCTCAGAAGTCTGGGGTGAAAGGGAGATCTGCTTTTTGTTGTATATTTTCTTGTGCTGTTTGACAATTTTACCGTGTGGCTGTATTATCTGCTTAATATGTAAAAATTACAGGGAACTATATGCAATATCTTGTAATAACCTATAATGGAAAAGAATCTGAAAAAGAATATATATGCACATTTGTGTGCATGCTAAGTCACTTCAGTCATGTCAAACTCTTTGTGACCCTATGTACTGTCGCCTGCCAGGCCCCTCTGTCCACGGGATTCTCCAGGCAAGAATACTGGAGTGAGCTGCTATTTCCTCCTCCAGGGGATCTTCCTGACCCAAAGATTGAACATGAGTCTTTTATGTCTCCTGCACTGGCAGGTAGGTTCTTTACCACTAGTGAAACCTGGGAAGCCCCCATATATATATGTGTATATATATATTTTAACGTATTGGATTCTTCATAATGGTTTAGATGGTAAAGAATTTGCCTGCAATGCAGGAGGCCTGGGTTTGATCTCCTGGGTTCCACAGGAGAATTCTATGGGCAGAGGAGCCTGGTGGGTTACAGTCCATGGGGTTGCAAAGAGTCGGACATGACTGAGTGATGAACACTTTCACTTTCACATTAATATATAACTGAATCACTTTGCTGTACACCTGAAGCTAACACAACATTGTAAATCAACTATATGTCAATAAAAAGTAAGTAAAAATGACTAATACTTAAAAAATCCTAGCACTAAAGGAATGAATGCATGCATGAATGAAGCTGATGGGATATTAGCTGGGGTGGGAAGGCACTGATTTGAGAGTGTGCAGCTGTTGGTCCCAGCGTGGCATTCCCAGGTGATCCTCACGGGTCTTGACACCTCCTCCTAATTAAAGTGGGTGAGCCAAGGGTGTCTGTTGGCTGGTGATGCATCCGTCCCCCACCACAGGGGCAGGTTTGGGTGATGGACATGTAGAACGCAGAGTCCCTGCTCTGCCTGCTCGAAAGTGCAGGTCCAATCCAGAAGCTTCCAGATCGGCTCCCACACCACTGCACTTCTCCTCGCAGCCTCTGTGTAGCCCACTTGTCCTTGCAAATGGCTGACTCCTCCTCCTGGGTTTATGAAGTGTCTTCTGTGTCTTGAAGCCCATCCCGCATCCAGTCTAAGGTGGCGGTCATGGGCGTAGGCACAGAGGGCAGAGACAGCGGGGCTCAAGGCTTGCTTCCACCACTTACTGTGTGGCTTTGGGAAACAGACCTAACTTCTCTGAGCCTCCCTTTCCTCATCTGTAAGATGGCACTGATCATAGTATCTGTCTGAGTTCCCTGGTGGTCTAGTGGTTAGGATTCAGTACTTTTCACTGCCATGGCCCAGGTTCGATCCCTGATTGGGGAACTGGGATCCCATATGTCAAAGAGCAACTAAGCCTGAGCACCACAAGTACTGAGCCCGAGAGTCCCATCTAGAGAGTCCACGCACCACAGTGAGGGGTCCTACACGATCCAATGAACATCCCGTGTGCTGCCACTAAGACCCGAGGCAGTCAAGTCAATAAATAAATATTTTAAAATAATTTTTAAAAAGATCCTGGTCAGGGAACTGAGATCCTACAAGCCCAGTAGCACAAAGAAAAGAAAAGTCTTCCTATCTTAAGGGGACATACATGTTAAATGAGATAATCTCTAATAAGAGCTCACCAAATGTCAATTGGGCTTCCCTGGTGGCTCAGAGAGTAAAGAATCCACCGGCAATACAGGAGACCCAGGTGATCCCTGGGTGGGGAAGATCCCTTGGAGTAGGAAATGGCAACCCACTGAAGTATTCTTGCTTGGAGGATCCTATGGACAGAGAAACCTGGCAGGCTACAGTCTATGGGGTCGAAAAGAGTCAGACACGACTGAGTGACCAACACTTTCACTTTTTTCCAATATCAACTATTCATTTAATTAACAAACATTTATCAAGTACCTTAGCCTGCACCAATTCTTTTTTCTAAGAGCCTGAGATTAAAAAAATTTTAAGGTGAAACAGTTTTTGCTCTTAAGTAATTCACAGTTTAACAGGAACGGGGTCATATATAATATTTAATAAAGTGTTTTCAAAATGCTTCCAGATTTATTAACGTCTTTGATTTTGATTATAACCCTATGAGGTAGCTCTGATTACCCATGTTTTCAAAAACATTTACTTTTATTTATTTAGTTAACTGTGCCAGGACTTAGTGGCAGCATGCGGGTTCTAAATCCCCAACTAGGGATTATACCTGGGCCCCCTGTTTTGGGAGCTCGGAGTCTCAGCCACTGGACCACCAGGGAAGTCCCTGATGACTCATAATTCATAGATGAGGAAATAAACATTCAGAGACCAGAGCAGTGGACTGTGATGAAGAGGAGGCTTCTGGGAAAAACACGCCTGTGTTTCTCCTGTGCTCCGTCACTACTGTCACGCTTCATTTCTAACACCACGTGTGTGGGTTTTTCACACGCCAGGCAGTTCTCTGCAACACCAGCCAAGTATGCTACACTCCACCTTCAACACGACTCAGAGTTAGTGCAGACCCGGGCGGTTCAAGGATCCACCCCACCAGTGCCCCCACCGACTGCAGACACCAATCATGAGCAGTGGGTCTCCAGGTTAAGAATAATGTCTTCTAACTTGGCTGCAAATCAAAGGTTCCCATGACCTCTTTCTGGGGTTCCATAGTTTGCTAGAACAGTTCACAAAAACTCAAACAAGGAGTTGATGCAGGGCATCATGGAGACACAGCCCATTTGTGGGATAAGAGATGCTGGAGTGTGGAGGTCAGACACACATGACCCTGTGACCCTGCGAAGGCTCCTCTCTCCCTGAACCAAGTTCAGGTCATGGGCCTTTCTGAACTGGAGGGTTGCTGAGGGCATTGGCTTGGTAGTCAAGCATCCCAGCTGTGTGTGTCCCCTTGGCTGACCCTCCAATTCTCTTCTGATAAAATGGTGCAACAGTTTGGGCCTGCAAGTCACAGAATGCCTGACTGAAAGTGGCCCAAACAGCAAGGACATTTATCCTGTCCTTGAATGAGCAGCCTGGGGTTAAGTGTTTTCAAAGTTGCTTCACTCAGCCCTTTGATGATGTCTACACAGACTCTAGGACAGTTTCCCCACAATTTTTGTTTTGTTTTACCTTCCTCCATGGGTTGCACAAATGCCACAACCTCGTGATACCCAAAAGCAGGCAGGGAGGGAAGGAGGGATTCTTTGAGCACAAATCCTTCTTTTAACCCGAGAGGAAAGTCTTTCCCCAGAGCCCCTGCAGGCTCCCCCTTACACATCATTGGCTAGAACTGGGTCACGTGTCCCAGGTCTGGTAATTTCAGCCTAAGCTTCTTTGCCATAGACGTCTTTGCCTCAAGCATTTTTGCTGCAAACGTTTTGCCACATAACTAAATGGCAGTTTTGCCACGAAAGATAAAATAGTCGGTTGACAGTGTGTTTTGACAGTCTGGTTTTCAGCTGGTTGGAATCTGCTAGCACTTCTTCCAGTCAGTGATGCTACTGATGGCTTTATCAAGCTGAGAGATGATGAGAATTTGCCCAAGAATTGTTTCTTATTTTGAAGCGCACTACATCGAAGGAGAAAGAGGCTGAGGGCCTTGAAGGTTCAGAGTCGAACCCACATGTCCCACAGAACTTTGGAAACCTATGGGTGGACATGTGACAGTAAGTCAAGAACACAATGTGTAAGGTTTTCCTGACACATTATAAATCCCAGTTACAGTCACACACCCTGTTACTGGGAAATTAACACCTCTCAATTAAGGAAGACATTTTAGTGAAAAAGTGCATCCTGAATGAGGAAACAAATAAAGAAGCAAAAAAAAGCATAAAGCACACAAAGCACTGCAGACAATTGCTGTGGTAAAACCACAAAATCAAATCAGTTTTTTTGCATGTTGTCACCATGAACCCACACATATTTTAAATGTATTCAAACATTTTGTAGTTCACAAAAACATCTTTTAATTTTGTTAATCATTTCTCATGTTTCATTAGGTCCTCTTTAAAGTCCCTCTTTCACTTATCATTATTTTTACCTTTTACAGAAAAACTGCCTCATGGCCAATTAGTTATGTGGCAAAAAGGTCTGTGGAAAAATTGCTACAGCAAAGATGTCTATGGCAAAGATGCTCATGAATCTTCATGGCCAGGCCTGGACCAATCACTGGATGCTGCCAGCCTCATCAAATGCCACTGCCCCTACACTGTTCCTTGAATGACATGGTTCCTGCCTGATAAAGGACCTTTACGTGTCATAGTCCCTATGCTTGCAGTAGCCCCTGTTAATAACAATGCCACCCAGTGTCTCGATTAAGTTTTTCAAGGCAAGTTTTCACTGAACCTCTGTAGGCCTCCCTATCCTCCTCGGCAAAATGCATTCATATTATTTGCCTGTGTATCTTCCACAGTTCTGTGGGGAGGCTGTGCTCAGCTGGATGGTTCTTCAGCTGCTCTCACTTGGCCTCTTGCAGGTGCTTCAGCGATTGTGACAAGACGGCCTCACTCACAGCCTGGTGCCTTGGAGGGGACGGCTGGAGGGCTGGCACGTCTCTTTCTCCTCATGTGGTCTTTTCACGTGACTTGGGATTCTTTATGTGGTGGCTGAATTCACACAAGCGCAAAATTGCCACGTTTTCTGGAGGCTTGGATCCATACTGACGTATGGATCCAATAAAGCTATTCAGTTCAGTTCAGTTCAGTCGCTCAGTCGTGTCCGACTCTCCATGACCCCATGAATCACAGCACGCCAGGCCTCCCTGTCCATCACCAACTCCCGGAGTACACTCAAACTCATGTCCACAGAGTCGGTGATGCCATCCAGCCATCTCATTCTCCGTCATCCCCTTCTCCTCCCGCCCCCAACCTTTCCCAGCATCAGAGTCTTTTCCAGTGAGTTAACTTCTGCTTTATTCCATGTGGTTAAAATGAGTCACGGGACCACCCCTGGTAGGAGTAAATGTCTGGCATGGGTGTGAGATGGAAGGTGTTGGAAAGAAAGCCTCTTCCTGGCCACTGCTGGACTAGATTTTCTTGCAGGGTCATCCTAGCTCTAACATTCCAGAATTATACATTTTTCCAGTAAACTTAGTACCTATTTAATGATTTGTCTAACCCAGGACATAACGGAAATATGTGTCTGTGGTCTCTTTGTTCCTTCTTTGTACTATCTGCTTCTTTCCTGATAAATGTAGAGATTATTGAGGGAATGACTGTAACTCATTTAGCCACATCTACAAGCTTTTGCTCCCGGAGCTAATGATTTCAGCCTTGTGAGATGTGAGTCACCTTCTCTTTTTCTCCAGAAAGACATTGAAAAGCCACCTCTTCAGAGGCAAGGGGTCATTAACAATGGGAAAGGGAAAGGCCCCTTCTGTTTAATGTGTGGATAAAAGTGGGGTGCTGCAAATAGCCTTTTAGCATGTGACCACAGAGGTGGGACAGGCTGTCACAGGCTTCAGTTGCCTTGGAAAGGAAGCCACAGGTTCCACTGCAGAAAAGAGAGGTAGGGCATGAAGCAGCATCCTTCCCAGAGGGTCAGGAAGGCTGACAGCTCTTCCCCAGCCCTCCCCCAGAGTCTCCACCAAAAATAGAGGGATGGGTCATGGGGCTGACCCAGGATGCCATTTCTGACAGCTTTATAATTAGACAATCTATTTGTCAAGTTACTGGTAACCTTTTGATCTTTTCACTGAGGAATGTGATGTGCCTTTTATCCTAGCCTGATAGTCTAATCATCATTTTTTTCTTTTCCCCCTCTCTGGTCTTCTTGATCACATAGACCACAACCCTGGATTCTCAGGGCCCACTTGGATTCTCTTTCCTTCTGCTTTTTTCCCGTCACCTCTCTGAAGTCGCTTCCTATTAGTGAAATAAAGCATTTTGATTGGATCATAAGCATTGGTGACACAGAATACCAGACTCAGGTAGCCACGTCTCTGACCAAGTCTTTATCCTGTGTCACAGGTGGGCCTGCTGCGGAACATCCCCAAATGGTGTTCCCATGGGCATCTGAGCTGCCTGCACAGTCCACCTCCACCTGAGCCACAGTGACCTTTTCTAACTGTAAACTGGATCATTTCACTTCCTAGTACCATCCTCACACCTTCCAAGACAAACCTCCCTGTTCCCCGAGGACCCACGTGGTCCAGGATCTCCCCACTTCTCCTCTCTATTTCATGTCACGTCCTCTCTGTCCTCCATCCTCCCAGCCTTTCAGCTCTTCAAATGCCCCATGCTCCCTCTGGTCACATCAATTGGTCCCCTGGACAAGAAAAGGTGACTCAGTGGTAAAGAATCCGCCTGCCAGTATAGGAGACACAAGAGACATAGGTTGACTTCCTGGGTCAGGAAGATCCCCTAGGAAAGGAAATGGCAACCCAGTCCAGTATTCTTCCCGGGAGAATTTCATGGACTGGGGAGCCTGGTGGGCGACAGTCCATGGGGTCGCAAAGAGTCAGATGCAACTGAGCACACAGCCTAGAACAGGGGTTCTCACGTTACAATCCTGCACATTACAATCACTCTGGAAACTTAAAAAAAAAACCCAAAGGGCAGCCAAGATGGAGAACCAAGAGTCTGGGGTGCCCCGTTTCCTTTCTTCATCTTTTACTAATCATGTCCTGCCATCCCAGTCAGTCAGTCAGTCAGTTCAGTCGCTCAGTCGTGTCCAACTCTCTGTGACCCCATGAATCACAGCACGCCAGGCCTCCCTGTCCATCACCAACTACCGGAGTTCACTCAAACTCATGTCCACAGAGTCGGTGATGCCATCCAGCCATCTCATTCTCTGTCGGCCCCTTCTCCTCCCGCCCCCAACCTTTCCTAGCATCAGAGTCTTTTCCAGTGAGTCAACTTGTCGCATGAGGTGGCCAAAGTATTGCAGTTTCAGCTTTAGCATCAGTCCTTCCAATGAACACCCAGGACTGATCTCCTTTAGAATGGACTGGTTGGATCTCCTTGCAGTACAAGGGACTCTCAAGAGCCTTCTCCAACACCACAGTTCAAAAGCATCGATTCTTTGGCAATCAGCTTTCTTCACAGTCCAACTCTCACATCCATACATGACCACGGGAAAAACCATAGCCTTGACTAGACGGACCTTTGTTGCCATCCCAGAGGCCAGGTCAAAGCGCCATCCTTGACCCCCACCTGTGTCTGAGTTAGGCCTCTTATTACTTTCACAGAACCAGGCTCTGTGTTTTCAGAGCACACAACTCAGTTTGCAGTTGTCCACTCATGAGTGTGATATTTATTACTATCACCTGACTGTCATGGCCGGCCTCCAAGATGGGCCCCGATACTCTCCACTTCAATATTCAGTATTGATACCAGGATTGGTTTCTATGACCAACAGCATATGACAGAAGTGATGGTAGATCACCTTGAAGATTAGATTTTAAGGGACGTCCTGGTGGTCCAGTGGCTAAGACTCCATGCTCCCAATGCAGGGGAGCTAGGTTCAATCTTGCTTAGGGAATTAGATCCTAGCAGCGGCAACTAAAAAATCCCACAAATAAGACCCAGCACAGCCAAATAAATAAATAAATATTAAAAAGAAAAGATTAGGTTTTAAAAGACTAAGGCTTCTGTCTTGGAGATTCTCTTTGGTCACTTACTTCAGGGGACACCAGCCACCATGTCATAAGGACCCCCTAGACAGCCTTTGGAGAGACCCATGTGTTGAGGACAAGGGCCTCTGACCAACCGCCAGCAAATAAGAGTCACATGAGTGAGCTTGGAAGTGGATTCTGCCGCTTTCAGATAACTGCTGTCCCAGCCAATAGCCTGACAACAACTTCATGACAGACTGGGCCTGAACCGCTCAGCAGATCTGCTCCTATATCTGCAACCTTCAGAAAATGTGAGATAATAAAATTTGTTTATTACTTTCATGTTTTGGGGTGATTTTTTTACACAGCAGTAAATTACTAATACATTCTCATAGTTCCATAAGCATGGAGACCATGGCTATGATGCTCACCACTCTATTGCCAGAGTCCATAGGAAGACTCAACAAAGATATTTTAGAATTTGCCAATCAAAAAATGGCTCCAGGGACTTACTTGGAGGTGGTCCAGTGGCTAAGACTCCATTGCAGGGGGCCTGGGTTCAATCCCTGGCCACAGAACTAGATCCTGCATGCTTCAATTAAGAGTTCACATGTCACAACTAAGAATTTGCATGCTGCGACTAAGATTTGATGCAGCCAAACAAGCAAATAAATATTTATTTAAAAACGCTTCTCGAGCACCTCCTCTGGGCTGGCGCTGGTCTAGGAAAAGGAGATACAGTGGAGAAGGGGATGGTGTCCTGTCCTCAGGGCATCTATATTCCAGTGGGATTTGGTGAATAAGTGAGAAGTGGAGTCTAGAAAGAGGAAACAGTTGGAGCAAGAGTGGGGAAGTTTGGAACACAGAGATGTGTGGTGAGTTAGAGAGGATTCAGTCATGAGCAAAGGGGGTTGGGGCTTCTCTGGCTGTGCATGGGCCTCAGGGAGGTCATGAACTCATTAGCCTTGTGTGTAAAACGACGTGCAGATGTGCCTTTGGAACACAGAGGGATTCTACATGACATTAAAGTCTCAAAAGGAAGGTAAAGGATAATTGTTGTTGCTGTTCAGCTGCTAATTCATGTCCGACTCTTTGTAACCCCATGGACTGCAGCACACCAGGCTTCCCTGTCCTTCACTATTTCCTGGAGATTGTTCTAATTCGTGTCCATTGAGTCAGTGATGCCATCCAACCATCTCATCCTCTGCCACCCTCTTCTTCTTTCACCTTCAGTCTTTCCCAGCATCAGGGTCCTTTCCAATGAGTCGGCTCTTCACATCAGGTGGCCAAAGTATGGAGCTTCAGCACCAGTCCTTCCAATGAATATTCAGGGTTGATTTCCTTTAGGATTGACTGGTTTGGTTTCCTTGCTGTCCTAGGGACTCTCAAGAGTCTTCTTCAGCACCACAGTTCAAAAGCATCAATTCTTCGGTGCTCAGCCTTCTTTATGGTCCAACTCTCACATCCTTTCATGACTACTGGAAAAACCATAGCTTTGACTATATGGACCTTTGTTGGCAAAGTGATGTCTCTGTTTTTAAATATGCTGCTTAACTATGTCATAGCTTTCCTTCCAAGGAGCAAGTGTCTTTCAATGTCATGGCTGCAATCACTATCTGTAATGATTTTGGAGCCCCCCAAAATAAAATCTGTCACAGCTTCCACTTTTTCCCCTTCTATTTGCTGTGAAGTGATGTGACCAGATCCCATGATCTTAGTTTTTTAAAGAATAATAAAGGATATTAGGCCTAGATTAATGCTATAGGTGAGTGCTGTGGACTGAACGTTTGTGTTCCACATCCTCCCCTCCTCACATTCATAAGATGAAACCCTCATCCCCAAGGTGATGGTATTTGAGGATGGGGCCCTAGGGAGGTGATCAGATCACAAGGGTGGATCCCTCGTAACTGAGATCAGTGCCCTTGTAAAAATGTAAGAGATAGCTTGCTTCCTCTTTGCTCTCTGTCATGTGAGGACACAATAAGAAGGTTGTTGCTGTCGTTCAGTCACTCAGCCGCGTCCCACTCTTTGCGATCCCATGACTGCAGCACGCCAGGCTTCTCTGTCCTTCTCTATCTCCCAGAGTTTGTTCAAACCCACGTCCACTGATTCAGTGATGCTATCTAACTATCTCCTCCTCTGTTGTCTCCTTCTCCTGCCTTCAGTCTTTCCCAGCATCAGGATCTTTTTCATTGGGTCAGCTCTTCACATCAGGTGGCCCAAGTATTGGAGTTTCAATTTCAGTCCTTCCAATGAATATTCAGGGTTGATTTCCTTTAGGATTGACTGGTTTGATCTCCTTGCAGTCCAAGGGACTCTCAAGAGTCTTCTTTAGCACCACAATTTGAAAGCATCAATGCTTCAGCATTCAGCCTTCTTTATGGCCAATAAGTAGGTGTGAGTTAAGTCGCTTCAGTCATGTCTGACTCTTTGCGACTTCATGGACTATAACCCGCCAGGCTCCTCCGTCCATGGGATTTTCCAGGCAAGAATACTGGAGTGGGTTGCCATTTCCTTCTCCAAATGAGAAGGTGGCCCTCCACAAATCAGCAGACTCCAGATCTGCCATCATCTTGGTCTTGGACTTCCCAGCCTCCGGAACTGTGAGAACTACATGTCTTTTGTTTAAACCACCCAGTTTGTGCGCATTGGTTCTATCAGCCCGGACTAACACAGGGAGGCAGGTGGTGGTCTTCCAGTACAGCCAGTTCCTATTCTGGTTGTGGGCAGGAAGGCAGGATGGGGAGAAAGTTGGACTTTGGGTTTAATTATGTGCTCTGACATCCACCATCTGCAGACTCTGGACAAGCTGCCATCTGAAGCCTCAGATTCTGCCCCTGTACACTGAGTACTAGAGCAATGGCTTCATTTTCTCATGAAAATGAAACAGGACATGGATGTCAAGCTCTGAGCCCAGAGCCTGCTGCCCAACAAAGGCCTGCTGACAGCTGTTAAGATCCTTAATGGGGTGAAAGAGATTTGAGTTCTGATGGCTTTTTTTCTCAGAGCTTCTCTGGTGGCTCACTGGTAAAGACTCTTCCTGAAATGCCAGGTGCCCCAGGTTTGATCCCTGGGTTGGGAAAATCCCCTGGAGAAGGAAATGGCAACCCACTCCAGGATTCTTGCCTAGGAAATCCCATGGACAGAGGAGCCTGGGAGTCTATAGTCCATGGGATCACAAAGAGTCAGACACAGCTGAGCAATTGAGCACACATGCCTTTTTTCTCAATATTTTAAAATGAAAACATTTCAAATATAACGAAACATTGTAAAGGCTTTGCAATGAACACAAACATACCCACCACCCAGGTCCTACCATTAAAGTTTTGCTGTATCTGCTTTATCATATAGCTATCCACCGCTGTTTAGCAGACAGCGGTGTTGCCTGACCGATGTTCTCAGACTGTAATTAAAAATCTTTACTAGTTAAGAATCCTTAATTCTTCAAAGCGCAATGGAACTCTGGCACTGAGGAATTCAAACAAGTCCCTTGCTCTTTTTCCTTATTAAACAAAAGCACATGGTGAAATTTATCAGTATCAATGAATATTTGTACCTGCTCTAATCCTTTAGGTATTGAATGGTTTTCCTTTCTCCTGGGTTCGATTTCATGACAATAAATGGTACCCAGGGCACACTGCTATATTTAAAATGGATAACCAACAGGGACCTGTTGTGCAGCACAGGGAACTCTGCTCAATGTTATGTGGCAGCCTGGATGGGAGGGGAGTTTGGGGGAGAATGGATATATGTGTATGTATGGCTGAGTCCCTTCCCTGTTCACCTGAAACTATCACATTATCCTTGCCTGGAGAATCCCATGGACAGAGGAGCCTGGTGGGCTACAGTCCATGGGGTCGCAAAGAATTGGACATGACTGAGCATGCACACACATCACAGCATTGTTCATCAGCTATACTCCAAAATAAGATAAAAAGTTTAAAATAAATAAATGGTACCTGGGGGCACAATGAGTGCATTGGTGATTTGAGTTGAATTTCTGACACTTGGCAAACTCACTCCAAAGTAGACAACTGGCTTTTGAGCCCTCAAGGAGCCCAAGTTGAGAGGAAATCTGTGAGGTGTGCGTGACAGAGAGGCAGAGAAGAGTTTCTGATTTCTAGCTCTCCAGGATCTGCTGTTATCACCATCAGACAAACCCATCATGCACTGAAAGGGCATCACAATTATCAGCCCTGTTGGGGGGGATGTTGCTGAACTGTCTACACAACATCAACAAGCTTGTTTTCTTAAATCATAATGAGAGACTCTCCACAGGGGGGCTAGTTCATAAAGACGCACCCTGTGACACCGCTCCCTGGCACAAACCGGCTAGACAGGAAACTGCGACCAGCAGGGCAGAGGCTGCCACTAATTAGATATGACATCAGCATTTAGACTTTGCTGGCCAGTGATGTCGGGAGCAGTAAATTAAGCTAATGAAACTTTCTTTTCATCTTCACCAGGAGCTATGGCAACTCTGTAGGTAAGTGGGGTTGACCCAGAAACTTCTGCTTGGGGGGGATGTATGATTTTATTGGGCTTCCCTGGTGTCTCAGTGCTAAAGATTCCGCCTGCAATGCAGGAGACTCAGGTTCGATCCCTGGGTTGGGAAGATTCCCTGGAGGAGGGCATGGCAACCCACACCAGTATTTTTTCCTGGAGAATCCCCTGGACAGAGGAGCCTGGCGGGCTACAGTCCATAGGGTTGCGAAGAGTCAGATACAACTGAGGCTACTTAGCACAAACACATGTGACTTTATTGCTAGAATTTGTTGGGAGGGAGAAAAATACTTAACTAAGTTGTATTAATTAAATGGATAAACTTGGTTGCATGTGTCAGAGGAGACATAATTTTAGAATGGGAGTTGCTTTCCAGGCTATGACTCCAAGAGGAACAGAAGGACTTCCATGTCGGAGGACGGGCTGGGGTCCCACTTGGTGACATGTTACCCCCTGTGCAGCTGAGGGGGGATCTGCATTGTTTACACCCCTTCTACCGCAGGGGACCCCTTCTACTTCAGGGGGCTGGAGACTTGTCCCCTGCCAGACCCCAGGGGGACCACTTTGAGTCTTGGTTCAGTGTGGAGGTCATGGGTTCTGGAACCACATGGCTGGATTTTGATTCCCAGCCCTGCCATTTATAAGCTGTGTGATCTTAGAAAGTTCCCTCATGCCTCTGAGTCTCCATTTCCTTATCAGTAAAATAGAGATAATAAAAGCACTTACCTTGGACTTCTCTGGTGGTTCAGTGGGTGAGAGTCCATCTGCCAATGCAGGGGACACGGGTTCAATCCCTGGTTCGGGAAGATTTCACACGCTGTGGAGCAAGTAACCCCATGCGCGGCAACTACTGAGCCCGTTTGCTGCAACTACTGAAGTCCATTCGCCTACAGGCTGTGCGCTGCAACGAAGAGTAGCCTCCATTCACCACAACTAGAGAAAGCTCGAGCGCAAAAATGAAGATCCAGTGCAGCCAAAAATACATAAGTAAATAAAAAATTTTTAAAATATCAGTTTATCAGTCAACTTCTAAAAAAAAAAGTACTTACCTTAGAAGGGTTGTTCAGCATTCAGTGAGTTCAGGCGCATGGAGTGATTGGAAGAGTGACAGGTCATTCAGCTGACCTCCTTGGCTCCTTTTTCCTTTTGAGCCTGAATCGTAAAAATGCCAACTGTGTGCATGTGTGTGTGCTGTCACTTCAGTTGTGTCCGGACCTTTGTGACCCTATGGACTGTAGCCCTCCAGGCTCCTCTGTCCATGGGATTCTCCAGGCAAGAATACTGGAGTGGGTCACCATGCCCTCCTCCAGGGGCTCTTCCCGACCCAGGGTTCAAACTCAAGTCTCTTCGAACCTGCTCTGCCCTAACCCCCTCTGCTGCACCCCTTCTCATGTCTGTTGTAACGATGACCAATGATGTTATCCTGGGAAGTCAGGAATATAGATATATTTTATAAGGAGCCAACCTAGGAGGCTCAACACAGGAGGGGTTGGGGGCGGTGTGGGCCTTCATGATACACTACTGGCCTTTATGTGGGGGTGGGGAGTCCCACTGTGATGTTTGATGATTTGCATCCTTATCCTCTACACGTGCATATTCTGCATTTAATATGCTAACACATTAAAGAATAAGCTCATTTCAACTTTACAGGGAAGGTACTATATTGTACCCATTTTAAAGATCAAGAAACAAAGTCCCGTCAAAAGGACCTTACCTGCCCAAGGCCACAGAGTTACTGGGTAAGTCGCAGGGCCAGGAGTCAAGCCCAAATGGGCTGACTCTGTCCCATCAACGTGTTTTCCTTCTGGGCCTGGAAAGACATACTGGAGGGAGGGAGATGGGCTGAGAGGCTGAGGCAATGGTTCAGTGACCCGGATGGAAGCTGTGGCTACACGGATGCCACTCGCTGAGTGCCCACTGTGTGCCTGGCACAAGGTTAAGCGCCAAACATGCATTCCTCAGCTTAATCCTCTCCGAGATACTCTAATCATCCTACAGATAAGGACGTGAAAGTCTGCAGGGGCTAAAAACACACAATGTTGGGCAGCCACTAGTGGCCAGATGCTATCTGGGTCCAGAGTCTGCATTGGGGGCTGTCACTACTGTGGCCCTGGGGGTCACTGTGGTGTTGGGGGTCGTGAGAGATTGGACATGGGGCAGTGGGAGAGGGAGGAGTTGGTTTCTGATTCTCAGCAGATAGTAGGGAGTTGGTGGCACTTGTCAAGGCAGGGAACAACAGAGCAGAAGTGATTTGACAAGGGAATTGAGTTCTAGAGATGTCGTGCTTGAGTCCCCTCTGGGCCACTGTTATGGGTCTGGTTGGCACTTGGAGGCTTGAATCAGGGGCTTAGAAGGTCATCACATTTTAAAAATGGTTTCTGTGGGCACTGTCATCACAAAAGTGACAACTGATGCTTCCTAAGACAGAGAGGGGCAGAGAGGGCTGTCCGGGATGCAGGAAACATCAACGTTTAAATTGTCTCACTGCTCCCCATCAGTGGCCAACAAGAGGCCGTCCTGTCCCTTTTCTGACAGACACTGGAGACCAGGGAAGTGCAGGCCTACACGGTAAGTACAGGACAATGTCATTGACAAGGCTCTTTAGGAAAACCATGACAGCGAAAATAGGTGGTTTAGGGACACAATGTTCCAGTTGATAGTTTCCACAAGAAGCAAATCCAGAGAGTCTTTCAAAGACACTATAAGAGATGAAAAGGGTGAATTTCTCCATGAAAGCTTGAAAGAACAGCTTCAGAGCTCAAAGAGAGACTTTGATAGACCTGGGAGTAAGCCACACCTTGAATGTGCCCTCCTTCAATGTCTTAAACATCCCATAGGGTCTATCTAAGGCAGAGATCCTATGAAAGCCAGATAGTTACCAGTCTATACGGATGGTGGCTTTTGCCTAACAAGACAGAGGTGAACTGAGCATAAACCCAGAGTCTAACCCCTTCACAATGAAGCACAAGCAGAGAGCAACTCTGAGAAAAGAATTCACAGGACAC
This sequence comes from Moschus berezovskii, assembly GCF_049115385.1. Taxonomy (NCBI): domain Eukaryota; kingdom Metazoa; phylum Chordata; class Mammalia; order Artiodactyla; family Moschidae; genus Moschus; species Moschus berezovskii. The sequence goes on along the minus strand of NC_142486.1, from coordinate 30,907,328 downwards.
AGACTATGCCTGTCAATTAATCAACCAACCCCAGGCTCCTCCACTCTTAGCATCACCAACGTCTCCACCCTCCTCCCTCTTACCTCACGGCCAAGGCTGTGCTCCTTTCATTGTCCCTGGCCCATCAGGTATTTCCTTTCCCACTCCCGCATTTTTACCCAGCTTCTCTGCGGCCTCTGTTAACAAGCTCAACCCACACTTTCTCCAATTTGCCCTCAGCCTACTCCCTTCCTGAGGTCCCTGGAAAAACTGGTCTTTGCTGATTCTCTTTCTTACTATTCACCCCTAAAGCAAGTTGTCCAGTGGTGTCCAGTTAGGCCAGCATTCACAGTCACTGATGGTCCTAAACCCAAGCTCCTTTTATTTCTTTGTGATTGGGGCTGGTTATTTGGTTTTATCACTGGTATTTCTGGTTCTGGCCAAAGGGATGACTGGAGAATGTTTCCCAATGATTGCCTCTGGGCAGTAAAGACCCACCCCACCAACTCTGTCTTCCTGTTTTTGAACATGGTTCTATGAGGATGTGATGCTTGGAACTGTGCATCCATCTTGTCAGTAGGAGTCATGAAGTCCTCAACAGAGAAACCTGACACACCGAGCTGCTGAAACATCTCAAAACCGTGGACTTCAGGACTCAGGACTGATGTTGTATGAAAAAAATGTACCCCAACTTGTAAAGTCACTTCTGATCTGATACTGTTACCATCAGCTAGAAGCATTCCAATTGATGCGAGTGTGTGCACTTTTACAGGTGAGGAAACTGAGGCGCAGGGAACTGTGCCAGACAACACACAGCCATGGTACAACCTGAGAGCCTGGATTCACACCTGGGTCTGATGTTGGAGGCACAGCAGTTCTAGAAACAGCACATCACAGGACAGAATGCCTCCCTGGCAAACACTGAACACAAACACTGCTCTCTCCCAAGCTGGAATAACTCCTACTTTTCTAAAATTATTTCTAAATAACTTTACTGAGATACAATTTATGTAAAATAAACTGTTAAGCCGCACATATTTACAATATTTAATTCAATGAGGTTTGGCAGATTACACACCCGTGAAACAACCACATAGGAAGATACAGATCACACTTTTCTCACTCCAAGCCTCTTTGTGCCCCCTTTTCAAGCCATACTTGCCTCCACCCCTATTACCTAGCAACCACTGACGTGTCTCCTGTCACTATAGATTAGTTTGTATTTTCTAGACTTTTATGCAAATGGAACAGACTTAAATGTATGGGGAAAAAATGTGACTTCTTTCACTCAGCAAGATATCTTTGCGATTCACCTGTGTTACTGCATGTATCAGTAGCTCTTTTTAATGCTGAGCAGTACCCCATCATAGGAATATACCACGTTTTGCTCATTTATTCAGTTATTAATGGGCATTCAAGCTGTTTCTAGTTTTAGTTATTACTACAAATAAGGCACTACGTACAAATTTTGGAGTTGAAGTATGTCTACAACTTTCTTAGGTAAATGTTAGGTTGGTGCAAAAGTAATTGTGGTTTTGTATTGTTGGATTTGCTGCTTGATATTGGAATATATTCTTAAATAAATGTGGTTATGTTGTACATCATTTTAATGTGGATTTCTCACTTTGTGTTTTTTTGATAATGACATTAGTTGCTGTTAATTTTACATTTATTTTAGACTTTATAAATGATGTTAGACAAAAAGCAAATTCGAGTGACCTTTATTCGAGTTCAAAATGGGTTGTAAAGCAGCAGAGACAACTCGCAACATCAACAACGCATTTGGCCCAGAAACTGCTAATGAATGTACAGTGCAGTGGTGGTTCAAGAAGTTTTGCAAAGGAGACAAGAGCCTTGAAGATAAGAAGCATAGTGGTCAGCCATTGGAATTTGACAATGACCAATTGAGAGCCATCATTGAGGCTGATCCTCTTAGAAATATGCAAGAAGTTACAGAAGAACTCAACATCAGCCATTCTATAGTCGTTAGGCATTTGAAGAAAATTGGAAAGGTGAAAAAGCTCAATTAAGTGGATGCATCATGAGCTAACCACAAATCAAAAGAAAAAAATCATCATTTTGAAGTGTTGCCCTTTCCTCCTCTACACAACAGCAATGAATCATTTTTCGATCGGATTGCAAAGTGTGACAAAAGCAGATTTTATATGATAACCAGTGATGACCATCTCAGTGGCCAGACTGAGAAGAAGCTCCAAAGCACTCCCAAGAGCCAAACTTGAACCAAAGGAAGGTCATGGTCACTGTCTGGTGGCCTGTTGTCCTCCTGATCAGCTACAGCTTTCTGAATGCCAGCTAAAGCATTACATAAAAGTACGCTCAGCAAATCGATGAGATGCACCAAAAACTGCAACGCCTGCAGCCAGCATTGGTCAACAGAATAGGCCCAATTCTTTCCCATGACAATGCCTGACCACTGGTCACACAATCCACACTTCAAAAGTTGAATGAATTTGGCTACAAAGTTTTGCCTCATCTGCCATATTCACCTGACCTCTCACCAACTGACCACCACTTCTTCAAGCATCTCAACATCTCCCTGTTTGCAGGGAAAACACTTTCACAACCAGCAGGAGGCAAAAAGTGCTAAGGTTTGTCGAATCCCAAAGCATGGGTTTTTATGCCACAGGGACAAACAAACTTATTTCTCATTGGCAAAAAATGCGTTGATTGTAACGGTTCCTATTTTGATTAATAAAGATATGTTTGAGCCTAGTTACAATGCTTAAAACTCATGGTCTGAAACTTCCATTACTTTTTTATCAACCTAATACCTAGGAATAAAACTGATGTGTCATATTGGGGACATTCATTTTTTAAGACACTGTACAGGATTGCACAATCCTAACATGCTTATACAGGATTTTTGTTTATTCACTACTCACAGAACACTTCTGGTACTTCTGCTCATCAGATATGAGGTTTTTTTTCCTCCCCACATGAAACAATTCTGGGAAATGCACTGGGTGTACTACAATGTAACTCAACTCTGACATTATCTACCTAGATATCAGGTCAGATCGCAAAGGTTAAGGTTCAGTGCCACAAGACTGCCTCACCTGCACTTCAGATGCAAGTCCAGGTCCTTCTGTGCTTCTGACTGATCAGCTCTAAAGTGGAGGTTCCCACAATGCCCTTGTCGGGCTCAACGAAATTTGCTATCGGGCTCGTAGAACTCAGGGAAACATTTCACTTACTAGATCACTGGCTTATTATAAAAGGATATAACGCAGGAAACACAGGATGAAGAGGTACACCGGGGAAGTTGCGTGGGAAGGGGCACAGAGCTTCTGTGCTCTCTCAGGTGTGTCACTTCCAGCACGATCACCCGTCCTTTGGGTTTCCATGGAAACTCTGCCACCTGGCACCATTGCCTAAAACACCGCTTGTGGTGGTTGATGGTAGTTTAGTCGCTAAGTCATGTTCCACTCTTTGCGACCCCATGGACTGTATCCCACCAGGTTCCTCTGTCCGTAGGATTTCCTAGGCAAGAATACTAGAGTGGGTTGCCATTTCCTTCTCCAGGGGCTCTTCCTGACCCAGGGATTAAACCCAGGTCTCTAACATTGCAGGCAGGTTCTCTGCTGTCTGAGCCTCAGGAAGCCCCAGAACATCACTTGCTGGTGATTAATTCAGTCTCCAGCCTCCTGGCCCTCCCCTGAGGATGGGGGATGGGTCTGAAAGTTCCCACCTTCTAATCTGGTTCCCTGAGCAACCAGTCCCAATCTATCGATTTCTAAAATTTGCCTCATTAACATAGTTCAGTCCAGTCACTCAGTCATGTCTGACTCTTTGCGACCCCATGGACTGTAGCATGCCAGGCTTCCCTGTCCATCACCAACTCCCAGAGCTTGCTCGAACTCATGTCCATTGAGTTGGTGATGCCATCCAACCATCTCATCCTCTGTCATCCCCTTCTTCTCCTGCCTTCAATCTTTCCCAGCATCAGGGTCTTTTCAAATGAATCAGTTCTTCACCTAAAGTGGCCAAAGTATTGGAGCTTCAGCATCAGTCCTTCCAATGAATATTCAGGACTGATTTCCTTTAGGACTGACTGGTTGGATCTCCTTGCAGTCCAAGGGACTCTCAAGAATCTTCTCCAACACCACAGTTCAAAAGCATCAATTCTTCAGCACTCAGCTTTCTTTATAGTCCAACTCTCACATGCATACATGACTGCTGGAAAAACCATAGCTTTGACTAGATGGACCTTTGTTGACAAAGTAGTATCTCTGCTTTTTAATATGCTGTCTAGGTTGGTCACAGGTTTTCTTCCAAGGAGCAACCATCTTTTAATTTCATGGCTGCAGTCACCGTCAGCAATGACTTTGGAACTCAAGAAAATAAAGCCTGTCACTGTTTCCATTGTTTCCCCACCTATGTGCCATGAAGTGATGGGACTGGATGCCATGATCTTCCTTTTTTGAATGTTGAGTTTTAAGCCAACTTTTTCACTCTCCTCTTTCACTTTCATCAAGGAATCCTTATCTCTCAGCATTTAAGAAATTCCAAGGGTTTTAGGAACTTTGCTTGGGACAGGGATGAAGACCAAAAATATATTTCTTATTGTGAATCCCACAGTATCACAAGAGTTGTACCAAAGTCTCACTAACATTTAGTATTGTCAACCTTTTACCCTTTTAGCAATTTTACTTAGTGACAGGTAGCACTGCACTGTAGTTTTAATTTGTATTTCCATGTGGGCTGTGATGGTGAGCATTTTTCATGTGTTTGTTAGCCTTTCATATATTTTTAGTGTCTGTTCAAATATTTCATCCATCTTTTTCAGTAACCTTTTTAAAATTGAGTTGTAATGGTTCCTTACATATTTTGGATACAACTATGCTGCAAATATATCATTCCAGTATCTAGCTTGCCTTCTGATTTCTTAGTGATGTCTTTTGAACAGCAGAATCTTTTCAAAGTTCAATTCGGTGTTATTTTGTATTTGCTGAGAGTTTGGAATTTGTAAACTTCTATCTTTGGCCAAATGTGGGAAGTTGCTGGCTTTAGTCTTCAAATATTTTTTTTGCTCCATGAGTCCCCCTTTGGGGACTTATATTATCTACAAGCCCCTGATACTGGGAAAGACTGAGGGCAGAAGGAGAAGAGGGCATCAGAGGATGAAATGGCTGGATGCATCACCAATGCAATGGACATGAACTTGGGCAAACTTCGGGAGATGGTGAGGGACAGAGGCCTGGCATGCTGCAGTGCATGGGGTTACAAAGAGTTGGACACGACTGGGCGACCGAACAATAACATTACCTGGATGGGGGCTTTCCTGGTGACTCAGACAATAAAGAATCTGCTATACTTGCTTCCCTGGTGGCATAGAGGTAAAGAATCTGCCTGCCAATGTAGGAGACACAGGTTCAAGCCTTGGGTTGGGAAGATCCCCTGGAGAAGAAAATGGCAATCCTAGAATACTCCAGTATTCTTGTCTGGAAGATTTCATGGACACAAGAGCCTGGCAGGAAACAGTTCATGGGGTCACAGAGAGTTGGACACAACTGAGCACACACACACTTTACCTGTATATTAGACCTTTTGACATTGTCCCACAGGCCCCTGAGGCTTTTTTTCCAAACTTTTTTTTTTCTTTTCTTTATTTTATGCAATATTTATTTATTTATTTAGCTGTGCTAGGTCTTAGTTGTGGTATGAAGGATCTAGTTTCCCGCACAGGGATAGAACCTGGTCCCCCTGCATTGGAAGCATGGCATCTTATCGACTGGACCACCAAGCAAGTTCCTTCTTTAAGCTGGGTGATTTCTATTCACTTATCTTCATGTTCATCCATTTCATTCTGATATTAAGCCCATTCAGGAAATTTTAAAATTTCAGATGTTGTTTTTTGATTCAGAAATTTCCATTTGATTATTTTTATACATTTTATTTCTCAGATGAGATATTCTTTATATCAATTCATTATAAGCATATTTTTTTTTACTTCTTTGAGCATTGTTTTAATAGCTGCTTTATTGCCCCAGTGTGATAATTCCAACATCTGGGATATCTTGGGATTGACTGCTTTTTCCTTTGAGAGTGACTCACATTTTCTTGTTGTTTTTTGTTTTTTTGTACATCACGTGATTTGGATTGCATCCTGGGAATTGTGCATGTTAAACTGTGGAGACTTGGGATTCTGTTATATTCCTCTGAAGAATGTTGAGGCTTTTGCTTTAGCAGGTTGTTAACTTGGCTAGAGTCAAATGTAAGTTCTTTGTTGCTTGCCCTTAGCAGCAGTTCAAACAGCAGTTCAATTCTTTAAGCTTCTGCTTCTCAGTCTGTACAGTTCATGTATTCTTAGAGTTAAGCCAGAGATCTGTATGAAGTTCACTTAGAAAACCAGGAGATTACCATCCCCAGCTGCCTGGGATTCTTCACTCTCCAGTGACCTGGGCTTCCTCCCTGGCGTCTCTGGTCAAATAGATGGTAGGTTTTTATCCATCTCAGCTGACTGCTCGACAACTGTGGTTAACCCTCAGGGCAAAGTGAAGGGGGGAGAGGGAAAGTTCTGAGCTCCCTGCTCTGTTCACTCTCCAAATGACCGAGAAGAATGTTTAAGTTCATAGTTGCCTGCAGAAGGACTGGTCTGTGGGAACCAACCACTCAGCTCTGAGTAAAGCTCATTCCTTTTTCTATTTCTTCAGTGTGCACCAGTCTGAACTTAAAAAGAAAAAAAGAATTCCTCTTCACCCCTTCTGTGACTTCCATCTGTCTTTCCTTGTGCTGAAACAAAGATGTTCCCTAAAGGTCTATTTTAAGGTTCTGAACTTAAGGCTCTTCCAGGACTGCTAAATTTTCTCAGGAATCTCATTCATTCACATAACCTTTCTGGGAAGCACTTCCACGATGCATTTTTCACTTCTTCTGAGGCCCTCACTTAGATTTCCAGCCCTCTCTTTTCCCATATAACCTTTGGTCTGGAATTGGTCCCTTCTCTGGGCTCACCTGCTTTGGTTACCGGTACAGTATTTGTTCAGTAAGCAGGACTTAGAATTACTAAAGGACACTTCTCTTTTTACTCCCAATTCCTTCACTTTGAGTGGAGAACCAAAGATAACACTGATATTGTTATTCACTGACCTGCTGTTGACTATACCTAACTTCAAGGACAATCCCCAAAGAACTACCACAAGGCTTGGGAATATGGCCTCTTTTCCTTCCTTCCTTCTCTGTACTGAGTGTTACTGTATTACATGAATACATTACAATATTGATGTCACCATCAGTATTGCTATACATCTTATTCCACATGCATTGCTAAGTCCTTATAGAGCAGCCGCTCTGTCCCAGCCAGGCAGGGTTCTAAGCACTGGGAAAAGTGGCCAATGAGACAGACAAGGTCCTTCCTTGCATTCTGGGTGGGGGTGGGTGGTACACATAAAGATCATGGGAAAACAAGCAAAGTTCTTAGTGATATGCTATGAAGAAAACAAATGAGCAGGGGAGGCGATGCCTGTGGCGGATAAGGAGCATAACGACAGACAGGCGGGGAAAGGACATTCTGAGGACTTCTGAGCTGAAGCCCCAAAGGACAGGAAGCCAGTTCCCATCAGAGGAGATAGCAAGTGCACAGGGCAGTGGGGCTGTCAGCAAGAGCGAGGGGGCGGAGCCGAGAGGTGGGGCGGGGGCAGAGTGGGCGGGGCCTGGGAAGTCACAGGAAGGAGTCTGAACTTCGTTCTAAATGAGACGCAAAGTTCCTTTAATGAAGAAAATTACTTTTTAAAGACAAATATCAGAACAGAATAATAAAAGGTAAGTTTTGAATATTCACATTTAGTGAAATTTATTTACAGAGGTTTTTTTTTTTTTTAACTTCTATAGTTCCTTTGGGTTTTATCTAAAGAAAAAAGCCAATCTGAGTATATATTTTTGTGTGTGTATGTGTCTAGTCACTAATGAAAATCCATCGACGGAAAAAGAGAATTTAGTCACTAAAATGTTTTCTAGAAAGATGCTAGAGGTAATTTATTAATCCAAGAAAAAAATCCTTCATTTTGTGTGTATATAAATATACCTAAAGAGCTCTCCAATGGCATTAAGACAGTATTTTATGAAGTTATAAAAAAAATCAATATTACCTGTCAAGTACTATCTCTTGCATGTGCAACCAAAACCGCTAAGGTTATCTGAACAAGAAATCCCTGGCGTCTATTACAGAGAGCTTTTAATAGAACTTGCCTTGACAATTTATTCCTAAATCTTCTTTTTTCCCCTTAGCACAATACAGTATTGCCACTTAATTTCCCAACTGCAAAAGGCTGTTTTCGACACTACTTGGGGAATAAGTACTAAGGGTTCAAGTAAATGCAAATGATGTTTTTGCTACCTTTTCTCAAAAGATTTCATATTAGAGAACAGACTGTAATATTAAATTGTATTATGTATATATAGATTTATAACTCAGTATCTTTTGCAGGTACATAAGGTAAATGGGGACTTCCCAGGTGGCTCAGGGGTAAAGAATCTGCCTGCCAATGCAGGATATGCCAGAGACATGGGTTTGATTCCTGGGTCAGGAAGGTTCCCTGGATGAGGAAATGGCAATCCACTCCAGTATTCTTGCCTGGAAAATCCCATGGACAGAGGAGCCCGGTGGACTGCAGTCCATGGGGTCACAAAGAGTCAGACAACTGAGTGACTGAGCATGCCCACAAGATAAATGGTCCTAGTTCTGTTTGTTTTTTATAGTGCTGTGAACATTGCTGTCGTTCAGTCCATCAGTCGTGTCCGACTCTTTGCGACCCCGTGGACTACAGCATGCCAGGCTTCCCTGTCCTTCACCGCGTATCCTTCTAACACATTTTTATTGGAGTATAGTTGATTTACAATGTTGTATTAGTTTCTGCCATATAGTAAAGTGAATCAGTTACATGTATACATATGTCCACTCTTTTTTAGATTCTTTTCCCAGTCCTAGTTATTCAACTCAATTGACATGAATTTGACTAAACTCTGGGAGACAGTGAAGGACAGGGGAGTCTAGCACGCCGCAGTCATGGGGTCTTTAAAAGAGTCAGACACTACTTAGCAACTGAATCACAACAAGTTATTCAGGCTTAAAACTTGAGTCTATTAGGGACTATCTTGGAATACTGAAAATCAAGACATGAAATGCTCCAGGAAATTTGCCACATCCCCCCGTCCCCACTCTGCCCTCCAACCTGAGGGGACACATGACTGAAGACTTGAGATGAACTTATTTATCGTAAAAAGCAAATATGGTTAAGATGATCATCTCTCCACCTGGGGTCCACCAACCCACTGCTGAGTCTTGACAACCCGATTCTGCTGCTGCTGCTGCTAAGTCACTTCAGTCGTGTCCGACTCTGTGTGACCCCATAGACGGAAGCCCACCAGGCTCCCCCGTCCCTGGGATTCTCCAGGCAAGAACACTGGAGTGGGTTGCCATATCACTGTAAATATCCTTCTTCCTTTAGATCCCTTATTTCTTTTCCAATTAAAATCATTAACTGAAGGGGGAACCTTGAGAGAGTAGCTGGTTTTCCTCCCCCCTGTGGTGGGAACCTGAACAAGGAAGGAAGCCTCACCTGCTGAAGCACCTGCTGCTGTGGCCAGAGCTATGTTCTATGGCCCATTATGGTTCAGTTCAGCTTTTCAGTTTCCTCCACTGAAAATTCTCTGCCTGGAGCAACCTGTTCCTTGGACAGGCTTTCGCCACCCTGAACCTGGTGTCAGAGAAGGGGCTTCTGGGTCCTGCTCAGGCTTTCAAACCTTGGGATGAAGTCCCAGGGCCTCTGACACTGAGTGCCGAATATTAACTAATGCCAAATGCAGGTACAAACCTCTCACTTGTGAAAAATGTCTTCCGGGAAACAGGATAGTGTTGGGGAACATAGGCTCAGCAGCTGGATTGCTTACACTTCAATCCTGACTTGCCCACTGTGACCTTGGCCAAGTGGTCCCACTACTCTGAGCCAAAGGATTTAAAACAGTATTTAGCACATGATCAACAATCAAAACCATGGCATTTATGATCATGGTGTGTTTTATTATTTATCATGGCATAAGGCACTTTAAAAAAAATACCTCTTTTTAAAAGGAAAAGGAATCATAAGTGAACACACTGGTAATTATCAACTATCAGACTGATAATACTTTCCTAACTAACCTAACACCACTGGAAAATAATGCTGTTTGGCATACACACTGAGGAAACCAGAATTGAAAGAGACACGTGTACCCCAATGTTCACTGCAGCACTGTTTACAATAGCCAGGACATGGAAACAACCTAGATGTCCATCAGCAGATGAATGGATAAGAACGCTGTGGTACATATACACAATGGAATATTACTCAGCTATTAAAAAGAACACATTTGAGTCACTTCTAATAAGGTTGATAAAACTGGAGCCTATGCAGGAGGAGAAGGGGAAGACGGAGAATGAGATGGCTGGATGGCATCACCGACTCTGTGGACATGGGTTTGAGTGTACTCCGGGAGTTGGTGATGGACAGGGAGGCCTGGCGTGCTGTGATTCATGGGGTCGCGGAGAGTCGGACACGACTGAGCGACTGATCTGATCTGATCTGATCTGATTATACAGAGTGAAGTAAGTCAGAAAGAAAAACACCAATATACTATACTAATGCATATATATGGAATTTAGAAATATGGTAACGATGACCCTATATGTGAGACAGCAAAAGAGACACAGATGTAAAGAACAGACTGTTGGACTCTGTGGGAGAAGGTGAGGGTGGGATGATTTGAGCGAATAGCATTGAAACATGTATATTACCATATGTGAAACAGATCACCATTCCAGGTTTGATGCATGAGGAAGGGTGCTCAGGGCTAGTGCACTGGGATGACCCTGAGGGATGGGATGGGGAGGGAGGTGGGAGGAAGGGTCAGGATGGGGAACACATGTTCACCCATGGCTGATTCATGTGAATGTATGACAAAAACCACCACAATATTGTAAAGTAATTAGCCTCCAATTAAAATTTAAAAAAACAAAACAACAACAACAAAAAGTAAAAAAAAAAAAAATGGAGAGGATTTCACAGGATTCCCTCTTCTTAGTATATTCTTGCTGTGTATTGTGTCAGTTACCTTCCTTATTAGGTTTCTGGAAAAGGAGATCTAGAAGTTTCATTTCCATTACTTTGAATTATTTCCATACCCTTTCCCAAACCCAAGTACCACAGTCTAGAGTATTTCTTACAGGTGACATGACAAGGCATCTCCATTAGCCCTTAGTGATGAACTCTCCCCAATTGCCCCCAGGTACCCTGAATCTGCATTGACGATTCCAGTTCACAAGTTATGACATCCCAGGCCTCAGAAATCAAGGCTTACTGGTTACACCTCTTCCTGAATTCCTCTTCTTGATTTCTTCTAGCCACAGCTGTTGTAAAGAAAGATGAACACAAGGCAAGAATGCAGCAGAACTCTTAAATAGGAGCATACTAATTTTGAAAATTTTTAATTTTCTTGCCACATAACAATGAGCTATGGTGTGTCACCGATCTGGAGTATAATTAACTTCTTGTCTTTTGTTCCTTATGAATTTACATATCCAATTATCTTTCTCTTTAATTTCTCATGGTTTTGCTACATTGACTAAAACTTTTCAACAAGAAAGTCATTTAATTTAATGGACTTTGCAGTTCATTTGTAACCAGTTGGGTTTTTTTTTTTTTTTTAGGATGACTGAATACTACTGCGTAACACTGTGAAGTTTTCCTTCACAGGAAAATAGGCAGGATGGTGAGTACCCAGGTTCCTGGTCCACCAGGACATCTGCTGAAAAAGAAGATGTGGATGGACTAATGCCGTGGTCAGGAGCAGCGGAGAAGCAGCAGTGAGGTAGATCAAACAAAGACAATGTTGATTTTAACCCATCCATGCTCCTTGATCAAGGCACCAGCGAGCGCATTTAATCAAATTTGGTGCCAATTTAGATAACGTGGCTGAAAACACTGTTTTTGCCTCGGAGTAATTTACGCTTGGTTTCTGGAGAACTCTGCATCAGCTGTCATGTTTTCTGTGAAAGCAGAGCTAAGGGTCTCATAAACGGAGGATGATTCCCATCACGGGACAACATCCACATGCGGGGGGAGTTGCAGCAACGAATGACAGGCAATCAGGTGTGCCGCCCTTGACTGCAGAGATGGACCTTCAAGGGCTCGGTTCTAGTCTCTGGGATGAGGTTTTCAAATGCGGACAATTTATGGCTTCCCAGGTGGTTCTCGCCTGGACAATTCCATGGACAGGGGAGCTTGGAGGCTATGGTCCATGGGGTCACAAAGAGTCAGATACGGCTAAGCGACTGAGCACAAGGTGCAAAGGTGACTCTTCTAGCTGCCAAGAAGGTAAACTTAACATTTGACCTGTATCAACTTGATCACTTGTCCCAGACTTTAACACCAAGTGTCAGCTACTCAGCTTTTTATTAAGATGAGTCTGCGCCTCTAGTAACGGGACACTGTGATTTGTTTTTTTAGGAAGGAAAGGAGATGACCTTAATATTGCTTAACATTTTGCTTAACATTTTGGGAGTCCTGACCACAGTTTATTATAATCAGATGCAGTTTGTTCAAAGGATCATCAGAGATCACACTTGGATGTCAAGGTGCGACTGAAGTTGATAGGTAGACATTTATCAAAGGCTTCCAGAAAACCATCTAATGAAGAGCAGAGGTGAGAAACACATCATTAGGAGAACATATTTAATCACCCATGCAGGGATATTTAATAACATCATTTATTCTTTCATTTCCAGGCTCCTCCCTCCTCTCTTCTGTAAAGGGAGGGCAGTTCCATTTGAGTATCATTTAGGGCAGGACCCAGCTCTCATTTAAGCAGAAGGACATAAATTCACAAATCTGCCTGGAATACTTTTTTTTTTATTTCAATAAGGGGGATTGTATGCAGCTACTGTTTCTAACAAAATGAAAAAAAAAAAACCCAGTAGAAGTGAAAAGTAAATCAATCATAATCAGCGATTAGTTTTCCTTCAACAGATCCATCAGATCGTCTTCGATTCCCTTTTCAGTCAGCTCATCTAGGCTGTAGTATCGGTGGACGATTTTCTCAGCGGTGACCACCACGACTCGGAGCCCGTGGGTATCTTTGCCCAGCTGGCACCCGATGGCGGATGACACCACCATGTCGAGGTTCCGGTAGGTGCCCCCAGCATTCCTGTGGTAGTGGCCTGAGAACACAGCCTTGATACCTGCAGGGGAGGGAGAGAACGTTAGGGGGCCAAGGATTTCCACTGAGGTAACCCGGGGGCTCCAAGGGTTTCTTCTGTGAAGAGCAGCACATTATTAATTATTAATACATGGTATTATTCAGCATTATATAATAAATATGAAGGTGGCACATGTGACATCTAGACTCTTTCCAAGGATAACTCAGTACACAATACGTTATTCACCTGTGTGTCATGACTCCCACAGGGAAGTACTAGGGAACAAGGAATATGTAGTGTGTATGTGTGCTCAGCCATGTCCGACTTTTTATGACCCCATGGACTGTAGCCCGCCAGGCCCCTCTGTCCATGCAATTTTCCAGAAAGGATACTGGAGTGGGTTGCCATTTCCTACTCCAGGGGATCTTCCCAACTCAGGGATTGAACCTGTGTCTTTTGTGTCTCCTGCATTGGCAGGCGGGTTCTTTACCACTGAGCCACCTGGGAAGCCCCAAGGAGCAAGGAAAGAGAGGGTGATAAGGTGAATGACTTTGAGAGAGATGAAGGAAACATTCTGAGGCCTACATAAACAGCCACAGGAGGCAGAAGGTACATGTCCATGAAAAATAACATTTATGGAATTCTAATCAAGGCAGCACAGCAAGGTCAACATTTAACGTACCACTTCCTCTTCAAACTAAGAGCCATGATGGATAAAATAGAAAAAAAGACACCAAAGGACAGAGGTCGCCTTCAAAACCAAAATAAATAGTTCTAGTGACCAGAAAAAAAAGCAGAAAGACAGAGTAGTGACTGGGAGCTGAGCTCTTATAATCGAGACTGAAAGCACTTTCTCTGAGATAAGGAAATAAAGGTTGGCTCCTGGCGGAAACAGGGAAGCCTCAATACCTCCATTTATGGAAGAAGACTGAAGGAAAACCTCTGCTGCCCTGAGCCAGGGCAATGCTGGGCTGGTGTGGTTAATAAGTGCTCCAAAAAAAACAAAAAAGAGGCTTAAATTGTAAACAGTCAGACATGATTTAGCGACTGAACCAAAAACAAAATATATAGCGGAACTATGTGTAACTTTGTTCTGTATTTTCCATGTCTCTTGTAAATATGTTATCACACTTTCATAATTTTAGATAGAAGAAAAAATAGGCAAATAAAAGGAAAAAAAATTATTTGTCTCCCCCCCACCATCACACATACAAAAGAAACTGGTAAGTATTGAGTATGTTGAGTATTACCTTTGCTTCTTAATATAATTTATTTAATGATGAGTTCATATAATTAAATTGTAACTCCTTATTGCCAAATTCAGACTTAAATTGAAGAAAGTAGGGAAAACCACTAGACCTTTCAGATATGACCTAAATCAATTCCCTTATGATTATACAGTGAAAGTAAGAAATAGATTTAAGGGACTAGATCTGATAGATAGAGTGCCTGATGAACTCTGGACGGAGGTTCGTGACATTGTACAGGAGACAGGGACCAAGACCATCCCCATGGAAAAGAAATGCAAAAAAGCAAAATGGCTGTCTGAGGAGGCCTTACAAATAGCTGTGAAAAGAAGAGAAGCGGAAAGCAAAGGAGAAAAGGAAAGATATAGCATCTGAATGCAGAGTTCCAAAGAATAGCAAGGAGAGATAAGAAAGCCTTCCTCAGTGATCAATGCAAAGAAACAGAGGAAAACAACAGAATAGGAAAAACAAGAGATCTTTTCAAGAAAGTTAAAGATAGCAAGGGAACATTTCATGCAAAGATGGGCTTGATAAAGGACAGAAATGGTATGGACCTAACAGAAGATATTAAGAAGAGGTGGCAAGAATACACAGAAGAACTGTACAAAAAAGATCTTCACGATGAAGATAATCACGATGGTGTGATCACTCACCTGGAGCCAGACATCTTGGAATGTGAAGTCAAGTGGGCCTTAGAGAGCATCACTACGAACAAAGCTAGTGGAGGTGATGGAATTCCAATTGAGCTATTTCAAATCCTGAAAGATGATGCTATGAACGTGTTGCACTCAATATGCCAGCAAATTTGGAAAACTCAGCAGTGGCCACAGGACTGGAAAAGGTAAGTCTTCATCCCAATCCCAAAGAAAGGCAATGCCAAAGAATGCTCAAACTACCGCACAATTGCACTCATCTCACACGCTAGTAAAGTCATGCTCAAAATTCTCCAAGCCAGGCTTCAGCAATATGTGAACCGTGAACTTCCAGATGTTCAAGCAGGTTTTGGAAAAGGCAGAGGAACCAGAGATCAAATAGCCAACATCCGCTGGATCATGGAGAAAGCAAGAGAGTTCCAGAAAACATCTATTTCTGCTTCATTGACTATGCCAAAGCCTTTGACTGTGTGGATCACAAGAAACTGTGGAAAATTCTGAAAGACATGGGAATATCAGACCACCTGTCCTGCCTCTTGAGAAACCTGTATGCAGATCAGGAAGCAACAGTTAGAACTGGACATGGAACAACAGATTGGTTCCAAATAGGAAAAGGAGTACGTCAAGGTTGTATATTGTCACCCTGCTTATTTAACTTATATGCAGAGTACATCATGAGGAACGCTGGGCTGGAAGAAGCACAAGCTGGAATCAAGATGCTGGGAGAAATATCAATAACCTCAGATATGCAGATGACACCACCCTTATGGCAGAAAGTGAAGAGGAACTAAAAAGCCTCTTGATGAAAGTGAAAGAGGAGAGTGAAAAGTTTGGCTTGAAGCTCAACATTCAGAAAATGAAGATCATGGCATCTGGTCCCATCACTTCATGGGAAATAGATGGGGAAACAGTGGAAACAGTGTCAGACTTTATTTTTTTGGGCTCCAAAATCACTGCAGATGCTGATTGCAGCCAGGAAATTAAAAGACGCTTACTCCTTGGAAGGAAAGTTATGACCAACCTAGATAGCATATTAAAAAGCAGAGACATTACTTTGCCAACAAAGGTCCGTCTAGTCAAGGCTATGGTTTTTCCCCTGGTCATTAATGGATGTGAGAGTTGGACTGTGAAGAAAGCTGATCGCCCAAGAATTGATGCTTTTGAACTGTGGTGCTGGAGAAGACTCTTGAGAGTCCCTTGTACTGCAAGGAGATCCAACCAGTCCATTCTAGAGGAGATCAATCCTGGGTGTTCATTGGAAGGACTGATGCTAAAGCTGAAACTGCAATACTTTGGCCACCTCATGCGACGAGTTGACTCATTGGAAAAGACTCTGATGCTGGAAGGGATTGTGGGTGGGAGGAGATGGGGACGACAAAGAATGAGATGGCTGGATGGCATCACCGACTCGATGGACATGAGTTTGAGTGAACTCCAGGAGTTGGTGATGGACAGGGAGGCCTGGCGTGCTGTGATTCATGGGGTCGCAAAGAATCAGACACGACTGAGCGACTGAACTGAACTGAACTGACTGAATGGCTTTTAACAACCAACTCATATAGCTCCTTAACATTTAATCATTGGTTTTCCTGTGCTGGTAGGAGGTGTCTCCAGCCCAGCACTGGGTGAAGGCTGACTGCAACCCATGGACCTAAGGAGGGAAGACAGACACGGGCTCAGGTCAAGGAACCAGAACATGTTTCCCCAGGATGACTGTGGGACCAGGACTTTAAAGCACTATTATAATGCCTGGTCCCATATGGATACTTTTGGGGTGGAACTAACCAAAACCACTGGACAGAGAGAAATTAGTCAAGAGCAAAGTTAGGGGAAAACAGAACTTCAAAATAATTCTTACTCAAATTGAACCTGAAATAAAAAATTGTACCAACCATGAAAATATCATGCTAAGTAACAAACTCTTCAATCAGGGACATGAATTCACGTCATGCGAAATCAATGATATCAACAGTCTGGAAAATATTTAAAATAAATATTTGGTTCTCAAATATTCTCAATAAAGGACTAATATCCGTAAAAAAGAACAAGATATTATGAAACAAAACAGGCATGAATTGAATAAGAATAGCTGGTAATGAAAATTTAGAAACGGTGAACATAAAAGTTAAAGTTTTAAAACAAAACTCTCAATAAGCTGGATAAGTTGTAGACTGGACACTAATCAGATAGGGCATTGGTGAGTGAAAAGGAAGAACTGAGGAGCTGAATCAGAAAACAACACAGAGACCCAGACTCAAGCAATATGAATGAGCAATTCAAAGAACCCAAAGGATGGGTTAAGAGGTATCAATGAATGCTTAAGAGGAAATGGAACAGAAGAAAGGAGGCAATAATAGTAAGAACAATTTGAAGAAATAATAGCCGGGAATTTTCAAGAAAGGAGGAACAGATGGGTTTTCAAAAAAACAGTACTAAGGAGGATAAATAAAAATCAATTCATACCGACATATGTCATGGTAAAACTTTGGAGCATCAAAAAGAAAAGTTTTCAAAAGACATCATGGCAAAAATATTATAAAGGAATGACAATTAGACAGGTAGCAGGCATCTCAATCATAAAAGAGCAGGGAGTAATACCTTCAAAATGCTTAGGGCAAGTAACTGTGAACTCAGTTTTTTTACCTAGCTAAACCATCATTCAAATTTAAGGGCTTTTAAGTAGATACATGTTTGTACATATAAAGACTAAGAGCCTACCACTTCTCAAAACATTATGCTAAGTTAAGAAATGTCCCGAATGGGCATATCCATAGTGAAAGAAAGCTCACTAGAGGTTGCTGGAGGAAGAGGGGAAAGAAGGAATGGGGATGATTGCTAACAAGCACAGTTTCTTTGCAGAATGGTAAAAATGGTCAGGAATTAAGACAGTGGCAATGGTGGCACAGTTCTGTGAATATATCAAGACCTCTGAATTTTGTAGTAACTTTTACGGAATTTTTTTAGTTCCTTGGACTGCAAGGAGATCAAACCTGTCAATCCTAAAGGAAATCAACCCTGAATATTCATCGGAAGGACTGATGCTGAAGCTCCAATACTTTGGCCATCTGATGCAAAGAGCTGACTCACTGGAAAAGACCCTGATGCTGGGAAAGACTGAGGGCAGGAGGAGAAGGGAGCGAGGGACGACAGAGGATGAGATGGTTGGGTGGCATCACCGACTCAACGGACATGAATCTGAGCAGACTCTGGGAGACGGTGAAGGACAGGGAAGCCTGGCATGCAGACAGGGTCGCAAAGATTCGGACATGACTTAGCGACTGAACAACAACGATATGATTGGGATTAAAACAGTAATTGACGTCTGTGATCATAATTATGGCATGAGAAAAACGTCAGATAGATCCCAGTAGACCTTCTAACTTCATGGCTGCAGTCACCATCCACAGTGATTTTGGAGCCCAAGAAAAGAAAATCCGTCACTGCTTCCACTTTTCCCCCTTCTATTTGCCAATAGATGTTCTATAAAATACCTGACCAGTACTTCTCAAAACTGCAAAGGTCATCAAAAACACGGAAAGTCTAAGAAATGGTCGCAGGAAGAGGCATCCACACCATGGAACACTACTCAGCAATGAAAAGGAGTCAATTACGGAGAGATGCAATATCTGCAATGGATACCAAAGAAATTTCCCTGATCCAAAAAAAAGGCCAACTCACAAGGTTCCATACTGTATGATTCCATTTACCTAATTCTTTCTTTGGCTGTGCTGGGTCTTCGTTGCAGCACATGGAATCTTTAGCTGCAGCATGCAGGGTCTAGTTCCCTGACCAGGGGCTGAACCCAGGCCCCCTGCATTGGAAGGGCAGAGTCTTAACCACCGGACCACCAGGGAAGTCGCCACTTCCATTACATTCTTAAGGTGACAATATTACGGATATGGTTGCTAGGAGTTAGGGACAGGGGTACAGGGGGTTGGGTATGGCTGTGGCTACAGGAGGGATCCTCATGGTGAAGGAATTATTCTGCATTTGACAATGATTCTGGAAAGCGTGACGAAAACATGATCCAAATGTTGAGCCCCGCTCACTAGCAGAGGTCTGGGCAACTGTGAACAGAGCCCTGCAGACTACAGCCACTCTCCTGCAGTAGGAACTGAGACCCACCTGGGCACAGGTGTGGCTGTCTGCCGGCCTGGGCCCGCAGCTAGGGATGGAAAGAAAGGTGACCCAGGTTTCCCTACGTAAAACAGCCAAACGTGGGGAGACAGCTATTTCCACTGACTGTTATTAAAGTGCAACGGATCTTAATACAAACGGATACAACTCATTTCAGAGGGTAAATAGGTGCAACTGGGTTCTCACATTTTGTTGTACATTCCCCTAGACCAATGCCAGCATTTTCACATAAACATATCCTTTGGAAATACCAGAGAAGAGCCCATAGGTGTAGGTGTGTAGTGTCTGTGGTCATAAATACAGAGTGTGCACAGAGGCATTATTTATAATATTCATATACAGGAGACTGGATAAATTATAGTACATGTATTTTTTTTTTTTTAAAAGAGGTAGATTTACATACACCAGTGTTGAAAGGCTCCAAAATCACTGCGGATGCTGATTGCAGCCATGAAATTAAAAGACGCTTACTCCTTGGAAGGAAAGTTATGACCAACCTGCTGCTGCTAAGTCACTTCAGTCGTGTCTGACTCTGTGTGACCCCATAGACAGAAGCCCACCAGGCTCCCCCGTCCCTGGGATTCTCCAGGCAAGAACACTGGAGTGGGTTGCCATTTCCTTCTCCAATGTGTGAAAGTGAAAAGGGAAAGTGAAGTCGCTCAGTTGTGTCTGACCCATAGCGACCCCACGGACTGCAGCCTACCAGGCTCCTCCAGCCATGGGATTTTCTAGGCAAGAGTACTGGAGTGGCTTGCCATTGCCTTCTCTGATGACCAACCTAGATAGCATATTAAAAAACAGAGACATTACTTTGCCAACAAAGGTCTGTCTAGTCAAGGCTATGGTTTTTCCAGTGGTCATGTATGGATGTGAGAGTTGGACTGTGAAGAAAGCTGATCGCCCAAGAATTGATGCTTTTGAACTGTGGTGCTGGAGAAGACTCTTGAGAGTCCCTTGGACTGCAAGGAGATCCAACCAGTCCATTCTAAAGGATATCGATCCTGGGTGTTCATTGGAAGGATTGATGCTAAAGTTGAAGCTCCAATACTTTGGCCACTTCATAAGAAGAGTTGACTCACTGGAAAAGACTCTGATGCTGGGAAAGATTGGGGGCTGGAGGAGAAGGGGACAACAGAGAATGAGATGGCTGGATGGCATCACCGACTCGATGGACATGAGTTTGAGTGAACTCCGGGAGTTGGTGATGGACAGGGAGGCCTGGTGTGCTGTGATTCATGGGGTCACAAAGAGTCAGTCACGACTGAGTGACCGAACTGAACTGAACTGAGTGTTGAAAGGCACCAAATATATTATTAAGCATGAACAGCAAGATGTAAAAAAAGTTGTGTGGTCTTGCTTTTCTAAAATAACAGGTACCTAGTGGGAAGCTTCTATATAACATAGGGAGCTCAAGCTGGTGCTCTGTGATGACCTAGAAGGGTGGGAGGGAAGCTCAAGAGAGAGAGTTCTGTATATGTACACACACACACGGCTGACTCCCATTGTTGTATGGCAGAAACCAACACAGCGCTGTAAAGCAATTCAGTTCAGTTCAGTCGCTCAGTCGTGTCTGACTCTTTGCGACCCCATGAATCACAGCACACCAGGCCTCCCTGTCTATCACCAACTCCCAGAGTTCACTCAAACTCATGTCCATCGAGTCGGTGATGCCATCCAGCCATCTCATTCTTTGTCGTCCCCGTCTCCTCCCACCCCCAATCCCTCCTAGCATCAGACTCTTTTCCAGTGAGTCAACTCGTTGCATGAGGTGGCCAAAGTATTGCAGTTTCAGCTTTAGCATCAGTCCTTCCAATGAACACCCAGGATTGATCTCCCTTAGAATGGACTGGTTGGATCTCCTCGCAGTCCAGGGGACTCTCAAGAGTCTTCTCCAGCACCACAGTTCAAAAGCATCAATTCTTGGGCGATCAGCTTTCTTCACAGTCCAACTCTCACATCCATACATGACCACGGGAAAAACCATAGCCTTGACTAGACGGACTTTTGTTGGCAAAGTAATGTCTCTGCTTTTTAATATGCTATCTAGGTTGGTCATAACTTTCCTTCCAAGGAGTAAGCATCTTTTAATTTCCTGGCTGTAAAGCAATTACTCTCCAACTAAAAAAGAAAAAGACGACGTCCGTATGACAGCATGTGTGTGCGTGTGTTTGTATCCTCAGCTGAATGGTGGACAGACAGACACTAAACTCACACGGGTGATTTCACAGCCAGGCTAGTGGGGGGGGGGGTTAGCAAAGGGGGGAGGCATGACTTTTTATGTTCTCATTACTGTAATGTTTGCAGTGACCTGGCGATCACAAGCCAACATCGAGGCGACGTAGACCAGGAAAGGACAGGAGGGACGGAGCCGTGTGGCTAAAAGCTGCAGCTGGAACCGTATCACTGAGCACGTGAACAGCTCCTGACCGTGCAGGCTGGGGGGCTGTGAAAATGCCTGCCTGCTCCGCTGCCCTCCTGGGGTTTCCGAGCCTTATGGTCTGTGCTGTCGGAAGTCCCAGTGGGAGCGTGTGCAATTAGACCCACCTTGGGGAGCTCCTAATGGCCAGTCGGAAAGCACTTAGTATTATTATTTTGTTGTCTGCTAAATTATGTTTACGAAATTTGGCTCTTAATGCCTAATTCATAGTTGCAAACCGTACTATTCTGGAAGGAATGCTTGGCAGTTTTGAAAGTAGCTCGCATTAGCCATAATTAGCTGTAAGAACTCACTTATGTTTAAATTTCACGCTGTACTTGTTGGCATTTGCAGAGACAGGAGCATTAACAGAGACTGTGCAAGTGACCAGCAGAGCTTTCAGAATGGGTGTCGGCAGGCTGTGGACAGCTGGGTTTCTCCACCACCAGCGAATCCCATCCATTCTCCACCCTGGGCCACTGAGTGCTCGGCATTTATTGTTAATGTCCCAAATCACAGAAAATGTGACCAAATGAGGATTTTTAGGTGAGCAAAGATGCCAAAGGGGACTAGAAATAAAGATTTTGAAAGAGACTATCAGCAAGCAGAGCGATTGTGTTCAGACCCTTCTCGTTTCTGGTAAAAGAGATCTCATTCCATTACAATAAAGGACTTGGTATTTGCATCCTGAAAAGGCAATGAGGCAATGACCATTTGATAAATTACAAAGGGATGTCAGGCAAGACGTTAAAGTCTGTCTCAAAGTAAGGACATATGAATGACTCTCCACTCTCCTGGGTACTGATGTGGACTTCAAGGCTCTACGACATTCCCGGCTGGCCCAGAAATGAGACTCAGGTGGGAAGAGCGGGAGCCTCCTCTTGGGATGGAACAAGAACCGGGAGTCTGGCATTTGGTTCTGGAAGTTTCTGGATCTATTTCCCACCTCCTGGGAAGTCCAGGAGTTTTGAACACCCATCACGTCTCCTGGTCCCGTCCCAAGTAAGGGCAGACAGTGAGGCAGAGTGGGTGGAGGGAGGCTTGGAAGGAGGGCAGGACTCGAAGGACTTTTCACCCAACATCTCGCTGAATCCTTCCAACAGACCTCTGTCCGGGGAGGGGGTGGAACACAGAAGTCATTCCCATTTTACAGATGAAAAGACTGAGGCATGGAGAAGTTAAGCAACTAAGGCAAAGGGACTCGGTTAGAAAATAGGGCAGCCAGGATCAGAACCCAGGTACTCAGATGCCAGAGCCCAAGCCTGCAGACTTGGGTTCTGTCCTTGGGGATCTTGGGCCACTAACTGACCTTGGTGAACCTCGACTTCCTCACCTGTAAGAGAATAATGACACCTGTCTCATCAGCGACAGAGAGGTTTGGATAAGGGCATAGATGCTGACCCTTTTGCGACCCCATGGACTGTAGCCCACCAGGCTCCTCTGTCCATGGAGCACTCAGTAAAAAGTGGGTGCTCCCCATCTCCCCCGAGAGGCCCCTCCTGGAGAGGGACACAGACAAACCAGCTTGGCCTGGTAACGTGCAGGCTTGTCTGAATTACTTCTGCCACCAGGACCTGTATGAAGTTTGAGCCATCTTGGTTTGGTATTAGCTTTCGATGGGGACGCATTGATTCACAACTCGATGCAGGTTAAGAAATGTGTTAATAAATCATGGTTTCCCTGACAAGGGGATTGATTTTAGCGGTGTTTTCTAGAGTTGGGCAGAATTTCCATTCGGCCCGTTCATCAGTCATCTGTGGCCGACATGGCTCTGTGGTTCCTTAATTGAGTATTATGTATAGATTGTTTTTGAATTATGAACTGCTGTAAGGAGATGACAAGCATCTTCTTAAATTACCACCAGAGGAAGAATTCCTGGCCAAGACAGCCCCTACATCAGGAGGAAGCCTTCCGTGCCATTAGCTTCGTATTTATTTCTCCATGGTATCAAGTCATAAAGATGCTATAAAGGCTATTTTTAAGCTGCCCTGATTCAAGTTCATTTCAAATCAATGAGAGGATTAGGAGGCAACCTCCATATAATTTAATAGTCTCATTAATATCAGAAACCTGCCTCGAATCAATCAGGAAATCGGGGATGCACCCTGGTAACAATTTTGGTATTAAAAACTGACTTCCTTAATGCCTTCGGTGTTACTTAGGCTTGGAGAGTGTAAACAGATTCTCCTTGGGCACTTTTTACTTTTATCCCGCCTGAGTACGTTTATGAAAATGCTGTGCATCTTTACGTTGCCAGCTGTCACAGTGAAAATGGTGTCACAAATCATTAGTCACACTCAATTTATTCTGTCTCAGTGGTAAGAGGGAAAAACATGGGCCTCATAAACAAAGAAAAGGGCAAGAGAAATAAAAGAAGGTTGGTTTGAACATACAGAAGTGAAGTGAAAGTCGCTCAGTCGTGTCCGACTCTGTGACACCATGGAATTCTCCAGGCCAGAATATTGGAGTGGGTAGCCTTTCCCTTCTCCAGGGGATCTTCCCAACCCAGGGATCGAACCCAGGTCTCCCGCATTGCTGACAGATCTTTTACCAGCTGAGCCACAAGGGAAGCCCAAACATACAGAAAGCAAGTATAAATAATCCCTCTTGCAGGTAAGCAATTTCTCAGCAGGCAGCTAAGATGCAGGCCTGAAGATGATGATCCCTGTGGGCAGCCAGTGGCCTGGGATGGCTGAGATAGCATCAGGGGAGATATAAAGATATAAGAATACCAGAGTGGGTTGCCATTTTCTTCTCCAGGGAATCTTCCCAACCAGGAATTGAACCTGGGTTTCCCACATTGCGGGCAGATTCTTTATTGTCTGAAGAACCAGGCAAGTCCCAGCATGGCATGCTTCATATTAAATTATGATACTCAGTTGCCAATTTGGGAGTTCTAGATTCCAGTACAACAGCTCTCAGAATTTCACTGGCAGGTATCTTTTCAGATGCCCAAGTGTCCACGACCCAAGTCTGCTAGGACCGTGGAGAAGGGAAATGGCCTGCTCCTGGTTCTCTGGGTGAGGTAGGGTGCTCTTTCTTCAGGTGATTCAAGGCAATGAACATTTGCAGAGCTCCGTCTCGAAGCCAGGTGTTAGTGGAGCCTGGGGGGGGCACCCAGATCAACCATTCCTAGCAATCAAGAGCTTAAAGTCTACAGCTGGGTAGCACTGTAAAGTGCTTTCATGATAAAATGCAGAAAGTGAAAATAACAGAGTTTAGCCGTGTTTTATTTACTGAGCATCTGCTCTGAGCTGAGCACTCTGCACGTGCATCATGTCAGTTAAGCTTCACAAGGACTCCCTCGAGGAAGATAATGTCCCCTTTTAACAGATGACGGGATCAGGCACAGAGAGATTAAGCATCTTGCCCAGGGTCACACAGCGAGAATTTGTACCTGGATCAGACTGACTCAGAAGTAGCTGCTCTGTCTACCACCCTGGAGGTACAAAGTGCCACGGATCATGGCTGGTGCTGGGGCCCAGCAAGAAGGCTTCCTGGAGGGGGTGGCTTTGGCCTAAGCGCATCCTCAACTTCTTCCAGGCCTTTGGCTGTGCCTGACCTGGGGCTCGAAGGCTGGTCGTGGTGGTGGTGGTGGTGGTGGTGGTTCAGATGCTCAGTCGTGTCTGATGCTTTGCGCCCCCCTGGACTGCAGCACGCCAGGCTCCCCTGTCCTTACTATCTCCCAGAACTTGCTCAACTTCATGTCCATTGGGTCAGTGATGCTATGCAACCATCTCACCCTCTGTTGCCCCTGCTCCTCCTACCCTCAATCTTTCCCAGCATCAAGGTATTTTCCAATGAGTTATCTCTTTGCATCAGGTGACCAAAGTACTGGAGCTTCAGCTTTAGCATCAGTCCTTCCAGTGAACATTCAGGGTTGACTTCCTTTAAGATTGACTAGCTTGCCATTTCCTTCTCTAGGGGATCTTCCTGACCCAGGGACAGAGCGTGGGTCTCTTAGGTCTCCTGCATTGGCAGGTGTGTTCTTTACCACTGGCGCCACCTGGGAAGCCCGTAACAACCATAATATTAAAAGCTAACGTTTGCTGAAGATCTGCTACGGGCCAGGCATCAGAAACAAGCCTCATTACATGGAGTAATTTACACTCTTCAACGTTCTCAAAGTATACTATTGTATATGGGGGAGGGAGACGCCCCCACCCCCTCCCCTCAAGGTGGGAAGCCCCCCTGTGTGACTGCTGCTCTGGAGCTCCCGCTGGATCAGGCGAGTCCGACTCAGCTGAGCACGTATCCTTCTCGACTCCGTCACCTGCCCTGACCTGCTGTTACTTCCCATTCACTCACATGTCATCTCAGGCTCTACCTCCAGAGAAGAGACCCCGATCTGCCTGGGTTGGACCCCCTGCCGCCTCTCCTGCTCAATTTGTGAG
Organism: Moschus berezovskii; assembly: GCF_049115385.1. Lineage (NCBI taxonomy): Eukaryota > Metazoa > Chordata > Mammalia > Artiodactyla > Moschidae > Moschus > Moschus berezovskii. Next base: position 30,881,310 of record NC_142486.1, on the reverse strand, counting down.
GTTCAAGGGCTCACCAGCCACCTGACTTCTCCCACGGCTCTACCCATTTTAAAAACACAGACTTTCTATCAGGCCCTGAGTGTGCTCCCTTCAGTGGATTTAAATTTCCCATTGCACTATTCATCTTTGTTTTTCTGCTTTCAAAAGGAATGCATGCCTGAGGCAGGCAGCTGAAAAAACTATGGTAAACTCACCGCTGTAAAAAAACCAAAAAAACCCTGAGGAAGATCTCCATGAACTGATATGGAATAACTGCAAAGAAAAATGTCATATGCAAAAAAGTATATACAGGAGCCTACGTTTAGTGTAAGAAAGGGAAAATAAAACACACATGATGCATGCAATATACCCTCAAATAGATCAGAAAAATATGCTTGCAATATCTATTGCAAATAATAAAACAATTAAGCAATTGAGGGTAAAACACCAGATAAAGCTGGGTAAAAGGTATACAGGTATTTCTTGCAAGTAAAACTTGCAATTTTTCTGTAAGCTTGAAAATATTTCCAAATAAAAAGGTTTTCTTCAAAAAGCAATGTATGCTTGCTAAAGGTGAAATCAAATACTATAAAAATACATGGCATTAAAAAAAGGGGGGGGGGAATCTCTCAAAGTCTCTCTTCCCATTTTACGAGTTCTGTGTTATTCTAATAATTTAAATGTCTCTACTAATAAAACAGATCTCAGATATACGTCTACTGAAATAAACACACAAATACACATCATTTCATAAAAATGAGATATGCTATCTATGGATTCGCAACTTGCTTTTATTCACTCAGCAATCTATCTCTTAATTGTTTCCCCTCAGGACATATAGATCTATCTCAGAGCTGCCACATTATAAAATACTGAAAACTGTATTTGCAGTGTGTAAAATCTAGGCTGTCAGACGATTGTTCTATGCTTTAAATCAGGACGTGGGGACATTTAGAGACTTCCAGCCCTCTGGGGACTGCTTAAGTACTTGGGGACGCTCGGTGTGGCTTGAGTCTCAGGGGGCGCCGGGGCAGCAACCCCGCAGGGAGCAGGCATCTACCTGCCCGGTCCTTATGGCCAGCTCTCCAGGGAGGGGCCCATCGGTTCATGTTGGCTGCAGGCTCATCAGCACAAGAGACTCTCTCAGTTTAAAATGCTCGCAAGCCAGCTCAACCCGGGGCTCTGTGATGACAGCTAGAGGAGTAGGATGGGGTGGGAGATGGGAGGGAGGTTCAAGAGGCAGGGGACAGATGTAGATCAGTGGCTGATTCATGTTGATGTGTGGCAGAAAACAGCAAGATACTGTGAAGCAAATATCCTCCAATAGATTTTTTTAAGAAAGAAAGCAAATGTTTTTAGAAATTATATTAAAAAAAAAAAAGCTCCCAAGTAGTCCTGCTTCTGAGTCAACCAGGGATGGGGATGAGGGGATTATCTCCTACGGGAGTTGAACCCCAATCTTCTGAAAGGTGTGAGCCGCCCCAGAAGGCTGGATGAAGGTGACTTCACTGCCAGGGGATCAGGTCACCACTGGAAACCTGGGTTCACGCCTCCCTTTCTTTTGTGAGTGCTATGGAACATGCAAACAGCATCTGGTCACTTCAGGCACTTGCTCAGATGTCTGATCCACGTGCCGTGAAGCATCTGTTTTGTCTTGAGGATTCATAGCCTTCTCCTGGGATTCTTTTTGTTTAGCTTGGGTCAAATTTAATGGCTCAGTTATTGAAATAACCTTCACCCAAGGCCAAGGGATTTCTTTTCTCTGTAGAGTATGAGCTGGCATTAGGTGAAGAGATTTCTTCTGTTTTAGATTCCACCCCCACCCCAGGTTCATCTCCTAAAAAAAAAAAAGCCATGTAAATTACATTCTACTTCCCCTAAATAATTATCAACAAAAATGACATTCTTCCCTCCCCAAGGCTCCTCCAGTTGAAACTGCAAGATGGTGGGAGGGCTGGGGGATGAAGCCACAATTCTCGGTGGTGGAGAAATGGCTCAGAGAACACGGAAGGGCTGTGTGTTTCCAGTCCAATCAGGATGGGAGTGGTTTTGCTGAAAAAGTTTCCAAGAAGAGGGGCTGGAGAGAGATTTGCTGGTCAGTCATCACGCCCACATGGGAGGTGTTGGAGAGGGGCCTCCACCTGTTCAGAGGGGAGGGCTGTATTCTTTTTGAAAACTTTTTATTTTGTATTGGAGTATAAACTGGAAAAGACTCTGATGCTGGGAAAGGTTGGGGGCAGGAGGAGAAGGGGACGACGGAGAATGAGATGGCTGGATGGCATCACCGACTCTGTGGACATGAGTTTGAGTGAACTCCGGGAGTTGGTGATGGACAGGGAGGCCTGGCGTGCTGTGATTCATGGGGTCGCAGAGAGTCGGATACGACTGAGCGACTGAACTGAACTGAACTGAACTGATAAGCAATTAACAATGTTAATCCAGGCTGCCACATAACTTTGAGCAGAGTTCCCTGTACTATACAGTAGGTCCTTGGTGGCTATCCATTTTAAATATAGCCGTGTGTACATGTCCATTCCAAACTCCCTAACTATTCCTTTACCCCCATCCTTCTCCTTGCCCTGGAAACCATAAGTTCATTGGAGGAGGGTTGTATTTTATTAATGTTTTATTAATTTTCATATTTGGTTGCTAGAAGAGCAGTGGCAGCTTGGGGTAGGGACTCAGGGGATGCTGGCTTTAACCTCAGCCTGCCACTGCCAAGCTGTGTGAATGTAACATGAGCATGCCCTGCTCTGAGCCTTGGCCTCCCCGCATCGGGAAGGTAGGACTAATATCAACCACTCCAGGTTCAGAGCCGTGCCCAAGGTCACACAGCAGGAAGCTGCACGTGATGTACTCAGACCACGCTCAATAATTATACCTTCTTCTCATCTCCTCCAAGTATCCGATCAGAAGTTTTTTTTTCATTTGCACAAATTACATCTTTCTCACTATTCATAATTTCCTCTTTATTTTTAAAAGAAGACAGCAGGCCTCTGTGTGAGCTGGAACCGTAGGGGCACACAGTCAGGTTTCAATCCAGAATGGACAATTTTCTAGATTTCCATTACCCAGTTTCTATGCCCTATCTTAAACACAGCTGTCAGGACAAGAGGCTCATTAAAAAGACTGTTTTGACTGACGGCATGTTCATGTATCAAATTGGAAATCTGTCCAAAAATACTTGAGGGAGGTAGACGGAGGTGGCAGCAAGCCACGGGAGGGAGATGTTATGCAGAGTGCTGGAGATGAAATTTACTGGGATATAAGTCAAAACTATGTTTTTTCCAGTAGTCATGTACGGATGTAAGAGTTGGACTGTAAAGAAAGCTGAGCGCCAAATTATTCATGCTTTTGAACGGTGGTGTTGGAGAAGACTCTTGAGAGGTCCTTGGGCTGCAAGGAGATCAAACCAGTCAATCCTAGAGGAGAACAGTCCTGAATGTTCACTGAAAGGACTGATGCTCAAGTTCTAGCACTTTGGCCACCTGATGTGAAAAATTGACTCATTAGAAAAGTCCCTGATGCTGGGAAAGATTGAAGGCAGGAGGAGAAGGTGAATGAGAGAATGAGATGGTTGGATGGCATCACAACTCGATGGACATGAGTTTCAGCAAGCTCCAGGAACTGGTGATGGACAGGGAAGCCTGGCATGCTGCAGCTCATGCGGTGGCAAAAAGTCAGACATGTTGAGCAACTGAACTGAACTGAGAGGGCTCTAGGTCGGACCAGGTGGGCCCAGAAGGGGAATGCTGTGCCATCGCGATGTGAGGACCTTGGGAGAGTCAGTTTCCATTTTAATAACCAGGAAAGGAAAGAATCCAATCAGGCAGAGATGCCTTAAACAACATGGAATTTGCCTAAATCACGTGCTTTTCCATGAGCCCTTTAGATAGCAGCCTTCCCTGGACTCTGCCCATGCCCTTCTCTGCTCTGCTCGTAGCCTCTGCCACCCTGCCTGCTGACAACCCAAATCATTTCTGGGCCCAGACTCAGTTCTCCTGCTGCTCGGAGGACCTCTGTTCCTGAAGTCCCTGCAGGCACTGCAAGCTCACTTCTTCCACCCCGGGCCTGCTCCTCCCCGTGGGCTTCCCTGAGACAGCACACAGCCACCCGCTTCAGGGCCGTGGGCTGTGCATCTCCTGCACGCCATGGGGTTTTCTGCCTGAACCTGCTCACAGTCCTTTCTGCTCTCCATCCTCAGGGTGGCTTTTACGGCCGCCTGCTCGACCCTCTATTCTGACCCAAGTGTGTCAGGATACCATTCAGCTGTCAGCGGCTGAAACAAGCAAAGCATGTGCTTGTATTTACCTCTGTCTGTCCATCCCATACTGAGAAAGAAGGAGGGCAGTCAGGATGGGTGAAGTTGCTCAACAATTTTCACCAAGAATCCAGGCTCCTTCTGTCCTACTCCAGCTTCAGCTTGTGGCTTTGTCGTCTAGATTGCAAGATGGCTGCAGGGCTTCCAGACATTACGTCCAAGTTCCAGGCAGGAAGAAGAGAGAAGGGCCACTTGCTGAATTTCAGGACTCGGACATGTGGCTACACTAGGCGTAAGGGCATCTGGAAAGGAGTGTTTTCCGGCTGTCATATGGGGCCCGGAACAAAATCAGGGAAAGAAGGAAGGGAAAATGCATCCAGGACAGACAGGGCAAGGTTGTCTATCTAAAATGCAAAATCTGATTGTGCCACTTCTCCACGTAAAATCTTCCTGTGCTTCTCCGTCACCCTGGGGCTGGATCTGGCTCCTGTTTCATGTCGTCCACACCTGAGCCCTCCTGTGGTCACTGAGGAGCTTCAGTGCCAGCCCGGTACCTGCCAGCTGTGCTGTGGCTCCAGCCTCAGCCTGTGCTCTCCCGGTCTCTCAAGTGCCCTCTTCCTGCCCACAGGCACCGGATGACCTCTCACTCATCCTTCAGGACCCTGCCTCTCCTCTCTCGGCAGAAAACTTCCTCCTGGACGGAGCAGTCTGTCCTTCCTCTCCTTCCTGGCACCTTCCTCTGCTTTTGTCCTGTGGTTTCTTGCTCCCACCCTGGTGGCCCCTGCTGGCCTGTGAGGACAGGAGCCAAGTCTAAGTAAACATCCATCCCCGGAACGAAGATAACAGGGCTGCTGCTCTTCAATGACTGTTGGAGGATGGATGGATGGAGAGTTAAGACAGTGAATGGCTACATGGAAATTTGTGGCAGTTCACAAGCTGCGTTTTAGGAGGTGTCCTGGAGGAGACAAACCTCCCCTTTGCCAATATTATCCAAGGAAAAGTTGAGCGCCGGTACTTTCTGCGGTTACAGAGGAGTTGCCAGGCTCCTTACAAAAGGTGGCCTGATGTGACAAAATGAGGGTGGAGGGCAGAGATGGTGGAGTAAGTACTGATCCTGAGTCTTAGACGCCACGTGAGCTCCTTTACGTTCATGGCCTGAACGTTTGTTTCCTCAGTTTAAAGGAGGGGATGATAACAGATCCCTCATGGAATTGTGAGCTTCAGAGATGATGTGTCTGACCCCCCAGCGCGGGCTCACTAACACACCCTTGGGACACAGCACTCTTCCGGCCTGGGTGGTTTTTAAAAAAAATTTGTTTTTCTTTATTTGGCTGCACCAGGTTTTAGTTGCAGCCTGTGGGATCTAGTTCCCTGACCAGGGATCGAACCCAGGCCCTCTGCCTTGGGAGTGAGGTGTCTTGGTCATGGGACTACCAGGGAAGTTCCTCAGTCCTGTTTCTGAAAGAAAGCGTGAATGCGGTTCCTCCTTCCTTGCCGTGGGAGACAGTGCTGGTTGCCTCCTGATATCCATGCCCCTCCTTTTCCACTCTGCTACAAGGATCCTGGTTTTGCTGTGGCGGGTCATGGGCTGCATCCCCAGAGCCAAGAAGAAGGCAGTTCTCTTCCCAGGGCCCCCCTGGGGGGCTGGGAAAGGGCCTGGGGTCCAAGTCTGTGGGAGGATGTCTGCTGGGGGTCCCTCCCGGGAAAGGCGGTGTTTCTTTTTTTACAAGTCCCCTTTTCTGCCTCCTGGGGGTTGCCACGTCTGAATGCAATGCTCAGAACTATAGCCACCATCTGAGAGGTACAAAGTAAGGCAAGGGCCACACTGGGGGAGGTCGGGGGGAGGGAGGCGGCAGAATCACAGCAAGATCCTGTCCCCAGGTTAGACTTGTCCGAGAGCCTGAACCTCACAAGAGCGTAAACTTCCTTATTCTCTGAGCTGGGCAAGTTGGGATTTCTGAGTACATGCAGCCAAAAGGAATATTATACGATCTTATCCTTTTTAGACCTGTAACTCTAAAGTCTCTCGGGATGATCAGTAATCTGCTTTTAGACAAGATGTAAGTTGGATTTTGGAAGTTCCATGAAGATAATACAAGAGGTCCCAGGACTTTCCTTGGTAGGGCGGGGCTCAGTAGGATCCCAACAGAGGCAGTTTTGTCAGAGATATTCTGACATCCTTTCCACAGTGTGTGAAATTGCTTTCTCAAGAATGAAACATTCAATAAAACCAAGGCGTGGACCCAGGGAAATGCCTGGCACAGAGGAGGGGGTGGGGCTCTGGGTAACCTTAGGCCTTGGTGGCTCAGATGGTAATGAATCTGCTTGCAATGCAGGAGACCTGGGTTCATTCCTTGGGTGGGGAAGATCCCTTGGACAAGGGCATGGCAACCCACTCCGGTATTCTTGCCTGGAGAATCCCATGGACAGAGGAGCCTGGTGGGCTACAGTCCATGGGGTCGCAAAGAATCAGACATCACGGAACAACTAACACTTTTCGCTTACATACGACAATTTGGAGGCAATCTGGAAGTGAGAAGTTGTAACACCCATCAGAGACAGAGTGTGCTATTAAAAGGCCCCAAACACGATCAACAGAAAAACAAAGAAAATCTCCTCCCTTAGATTTTAGTCTCTCACTTGTGGGTAGACGAGAGGAAATGTGGAAAATGCTAAGTGGCATAATCTTTTGAAATAACTGATGGCTCTGTAACTATTATTCTTAAGTACAAGTGTCAGTGGAGAGTGATCTTAAGTACCTATACGAGGGGTTAGGAAACCACAGCTCGTAAGAGCTGTGAATGAAGAATGCCTCTTACGTTTTTAAGTAGCTTATGTTTTGGTTTATGTAAGCACCTAGGTATTCTTTCCAATTTTACCTCTGGGCCCACAAGGCCTAAAAGATTTACTATCTGGACCTCTACAGGAATAGTCTGCCAAACCCTGACCTTGACTTCATTACAGGGATTCTTTTTATTACTCTTTTTTCATTTTTTTGAGAATCTCAGAAGATTCAGATGAGGCAAAAAAAAAATAATAATAACATTTATATTCTCACCACCCACAGATAATAAATATTTCCATCTTGGAAGATCTCCTTTTCACAGCTTTTAAGAAAGAAAAGTTATAATGATATAATTTATATAAAATTATAGCCCATGACTTCCCTGGTGGCTCAGAGGGTAAAGCGTCTGCCTACAATGTGAAGACCTGGGTTCGATCCCTGGGTCGGGAAGATCCTTTGGAGAAGGGAATGGCAACCCACTCCAGTACTCTTGCCTGGAAAATCCCATGGTAGGCTACAGTCCGTGGGGTCGCAAAGAGTTGGACACGACTGAGCAACTAAACTAAGAATCCTTTGACCAGCCCCTGCTGTCCCCAGGCACCTGGCTTCACCTCTAATGAGTGGGCACCTTTAGCCAGAGGGTCAGTGACCTCAACAAGATTGAGAACAGCTGTTCCATAATCTTGATTAGAAGACAGGAAGTGGGGATATTGATCACCATGCTTCTGGGTATTGATGGATCAACTGCACAGAAAGGTTTCTTTTCCTTGAAAGCAGCCTGTGCCATGATATGTGGGCTCAGCAAACCCCACTCTACTAAATTAATTGAATGGGTGCCCCCAAAGCAAACATTTCATGGAGTGATTTCATGAAGGCACAATCTCAAAGTGAAGATTGCTATGAATGAAAGTAAAGGAAGGAATGGGGATGGACTGTGGAGGAAGAAGGAAAAAGAAAAGAGGAAGGAAAGGGGGATGGGATGCCCCGGGGGTGGAAGCTACCCATGGCAACAGGTAGGATGCAGTTCACACAATCTAAAGGGAAACCATCCCCCTATCAAATGGGTAGCAAGAAAGTATTTCAATATCTTCAAATGTGCTTTATGGAGTTTAGTGAAAGTTGCTCAGGCGTGTCTGACTCTTTGCGACCGATGGACTATACAGTCCATAGAATTCTCCAAGCCAGAAAGCTGGAGTAGGTAGCCTTTCCCTTCTCCAGGGGATCTTCCAACCCAGGGGCTGAACCCAGGTCTCCTGCACTGCAGGCAGATTCTTTACCATCTGAGACACCAGGGAAGCCCAAGGATACTGGAGTGGGTAGCTTATCCCTTCTCCACTGGATCTTCCTGACCCAGGAATTGAACCAGGGTCTCTTGCATTGCAGGTGGATTCTTTACCAGCTGAGCTCCCAGGAAAGCCCTGATTTATGGAGAGGGGGGTTTAAATATTAAAACCAAATCTCTAACATCAGGAAGTCCTCACTCTAAGGCTTCCACATTCACTGCAATTCTCTGCTTCCCTCCCAACTTTGCCCCTAGGATTGAGCTTTGTGAGGTTGACACCAACACTTACTCATCTTTGTTCCTCCAGTTTCCAGATGCAGAGAACATGCACTGTGTTTCCAAGATGTAAAGGTGGCTGTGACCATATGCACAGCACCAGACTGCAGGGTCCAGAGCTCCAGACTCTTCCAACTCAAGTGTCCAACCTCCTCAGCAAAATGTGACTCCAGGTCATGCCTGGTCTTACCAAGACCAATTTCAGGTGCTTGTTTCATAAATAACAGCAAAAAGCAAAGGAGAAAAGGAAAGATATACTCATTTGAATGCAGAGTTCCAAAGAATAGCAAGGATAGATAAGAAAGCCTTCCTCAGTGATCAATGCAAAGAAATAGAGGAAAACAACCGAATGGGAAAGACTAGAGATCTCTTCAAGAAAATTAGAGATACCAAGGGAATATTTCATGCAAAGATGGACTCAATAAAGGACAGAAATGGCATGGACATAACAGAAGCAGAAGATATTAAGAAGACGTGGCAAGGATACACAGAAGAACCATACAAAAAAGATCTTCATGACCCAGATAATCACGATGGGGTGATCACTCACCTAGACAGAGCCAGACGTCCTGGAATGTGATCTCAAGTGGGCCTTAGAAAGCATCACTACAAACAAGGCTAGTGGGGATGATGGAATTCCAGTTGAGCTATTTCAAATCCTAAAAGATGATGCTGTGAAAGTGTGGCACTCAATATGCCAGCAAATTTGGAAAACTCAGCAGTGGCCACAGGACTGGAAAAGGTCAGTTTTCATTCCAACCCCAAAGAAAGGCAATGCCAAAGAATGCTCAAACTACCACACAATTGCACTCATCTCACGTGCTAGCAAAGGAATGCTCAAAATTCTCCAAGCCAGGCTTCAACAATACATGAACTGTGAACTTCCAGATGTTCAAGCTGGTTTTAGAAAAGGCAGAGGAACCAGAGATCAAATTGCCAACGTCCACTGAATCACTGAAAAAGCAAGAGAGTTCCAGAAAAACATCTATTTCTGCTTCATTGACTATGCCAAAGCCTTTGACTGTGTGGATCACAAGAAACTGTGGAAAATTCTGAAAGAGATGGGGATACGAGACCACCTGACCTGCCTCTTGAGAAATCTGCATGCAGGTCAGGAAGCAACAGTTAGAACCGGACATGGAACACACTGGTTCCCAATAGGAAAAGGTGTATGTCAAGGCTGTATATTGTCACCCTGCTTATTTAACTTATATGCAGAGTACATCATGAGAAACTCTGGGCTGGAAGAAGCACAAGCTGGAATCAAGATTGCTGGGAGAAATATCAATAACCTCAGATATGCAGATGACACCACCATTATGGCAGAAAGTGAAGAGGAACTCAAAAGCCTCTTGATGAAAATGAAAGAGGAGAGTGAAAAAGTTGGCTTAAAGCTCAACATTCAGAAAACAAAGATCATGGCATCTGGTCCCATCACTTCAAGGCAAATAGATGGAGAAACAGTGAAAACAGTGGCTGACTTTATTTTTGGGGGGCTCCAAAATCACTGCAGATGGTGACTGCAGCCATGAAATTAAAAGACGCTTACTCCTTGGAAGAAAAGTTATGACCAACCTAGACAGCATATTAAAAAGCAGATACATTCCTTTGCCAACAAAGGTCCATCTAGTCAAGGCTATGGTTTTTCCAGTAGTCATATATGGATATAAGAGTTGGACTATAAAAAAGCTGAGCACCGAAGAACTGATGCTTTTGAACTGTGGTGTTGGAGAACACTCTTGAGAATCCCTTGAACTGCAAGGAGATCAAACCAGTCCTGAATATTCACTGGAGGGACTGATGTTGAAGCTGAAACTCCAATACTTTGGCCACCTGCTGTGAAGAACTGATTCATTTGAAAAGACCCTGATGCTGGGAAAGATTGAAGGCGGGAGAAGGGGATGACAGAGGATGAGATGATTGGATGGCATCACCAGCTCAATGGACATGAGTTTGAGTAAACTCTGGGAGGGGTGATGGACAGAGAGGCCTGGCGTGCTGCAGTCCATAGGGTCGCAAAGAGTCGGACACAACTGGGCGACTCAACTGAACTGAAGCATTTTTAAGATTTGGGCTTGTTTGAGCAGAAAGAACTTCATGACAGTAGCATTTATCACAGAGAAAAATTGAAAACAACCTCAGGGTCCAATAATGGCAAAAGAGTTCAATGAGCATGGTCTGTCTACATGGTATAAAAACATCTGTGATTTGGAGAATATTCTTAATGAGATGATGCTTTGTATGACAATCTTATGCTTCTAAAATGCTCATATGATCTTAGCTGTATAAAGAGAACTTACTATCAAGAAAACATTAATGAATGAATTACTTATAAACCAAGCCCCCAGCAACTGCTCCGCCCTACCTGACTTGCTCAACCAGGGAGAGGCGCTTTTGTGTTAAATCACAAATCACACCAAAGATGAAGGATCTTATATAAAGCTGATGAAAAGTGACACCAGGGAACTGTCCAAATCATGGGGAAGTCATCAAAAACAAGGCTCTCGCAGAACACACACCCATGGGCACACACACACAAGTTCCACAGAGGGGCAATAATTGGATTATTGATAGATTCTGAAAAAGACCCTTGGGAAAACTGATGAAACCTGCAAATATTTTTTTCTCTTATAAGAATGACCCTCAATTATGTTGTTGCCAATGTCAAACACAGGATGCTGACAAAGGATTAGTTTATACAATTTAGACCAAGGAAACCAAAGGGCACTTGATTCATTCTTTGTTCATCCTAAGGGTTGGTGTATATTTGCAGTAACAACCAACATTTTATCAAACACAAGTTGAAATAAGCTGGCCATAATTTGCCTCTTTTCTCAAGACAGTATCTCAAACCAAACTTTATTTTTATTTGCTCACTATTTCTATGACCTACAGTTGTCATTTTGAAAGTGAGCTTTTTCTGCTACCCTGACCCTCAGATGAGCTTCCCTGGTGGCTCAGTGGTAAAGAATTTGCCTGCCAATGCAGGAGACCTGGGTTCAACCCCTGGGTCAGGAAGATCCCCTGGAGAAGCAAATGGCAACCCACTCCGGTATTCTTGCCTGGAGAATCCCATGGACAGAGGAGCTTGGTGGGCTACAGTCCATAGGGTTGCAAAGAGTTAGACACAACTTAGTGACTAAACAACAACAACAATCCTTAGATGGGAGCCCACCTGGACTTGTATCCCAGGGGAGTTGGTCAGAGTCTGCAGGAACGTAAAGATCCGTTCCTGTTTCAAGCAGCATCTTTGTCGGCAGAAGGCATAGTTCACCTACTCAAGATGAAAGGATGAGCTGAAGGGCTTACTCTGGGAAAAGACTGCTGTTCACTGAAGCCAGAGGGGAATTCCACACCCTGTAGGAGTTCCTGGACCCCCACCCAGCAGGACCCCTTCAGATGCTCTGATGCTAAACCTCCATAACTGGCAGGCCCAGCTCCATCCCTGGGGCAGCCCGTGTCAAGAAGTACAGGTGCAGAGTAGAGGGAGTAGGTGAGCGGGTGGAAACTGCCCCAACACAAGCTGGCCTGGCTCCTCTCATCTTGCCCAACGTGCATTCTACTCATTATCCTGAAAGCACGATTAGGAGGCCAGGGGTCAGAGCCAGAGCCCTGGGGCTGGAGCCGACCTGTGTGAAGCTGGGTACACAGACGTGTCTCTCTGTGCTTCGGTTTCCTCATCTATGAAATCAGAGCAATAGAAACTGTGGGAATCTGCCGGTGGCAGGTGGGTAAGAATCCGCCTGCCAATACAGAGGACGTGGGTTCGATCCCTGGTCCGGGAAGATCCCACATGCCTCGGGGCAACTAAGCTGGTGCACCACAATTTCTGAGCCCTGCGCACCTAGAGCTTGTGCTCCACGGCGAGAGAAGCCACTGCAGGGAGAAGCCTGTGCACCGCCCTTGCCACACTAGAGAGACACCTACTGCAACTAGAGAGATCAATGAGGACCCAGTGCCATCAAAAATGAACAAATGAACGAGGAAATACACTAAAAAAGTACCTGAAGTACAGAATTTAGTAAGTGGAAATTATTATGATGTGAACATAATATCGCGCTGTAAATGGCTTATGAAGTAAAACTGACACTTGAGGACGCTGGTTACCCTGGGGTCTTTAGCACTTGCCTGTAAGGTTGATTCAGGGACATGGGAGTCCCGTGTGGTGGGCACAGGAGACGCAGAAAGAACACAGAAAGACTCGGGTTCCAAGTCTGGCAACCCTCCAGCCACCCGGCAGTGGGTGAGAGCTGTGAACTTGTGTGAGGGAGAAAACAGGTTCCTTACACATTACTTTCTCTGATGTTAAGTCACCTACAATATTTTTATCATAGTGAAAATGATGACAGTAAGATGGCTAATCCTAACTGCACATTATCACTGAATTCTTACCAGCAACCAGACACTGTGTCGAGGTGTTGGATTTACCTTATCTGATCCCCATAAAAACCCAGAGATAATCTATTCCTTTTCCCAGTTCCGTGGCCTGAGCAAGTGATTCAGCCTCTGGGACTTTGGCTCGTCAGTAAAATGCTGAGAAAGCCAACACCTGAGGGGTGCTGTGTAGGCTGCAGGGACAATGAACACAGCCACCAGCAATAACATGAGCCATAAAAATCCCTGAGTATTAGCCATGGCTCCCAAGACATTTGTGCGTCTTCTGCCTTTTTCAGGGGAAAAACTGCTCTATTAGGTGCATTCAGCAGCATCATTCAATAGGCTACTCACTCCACTATTTCTGGGCTTCCCCTGTGGCTCAGCTGGTAAACAATCCACCTGCAATGCGGAAGACCTGGGTTAGATCCCTGGGTTGGGAAGATCCCCTGGAGAAGGGAAAGGCTACCTACTCCAGTATTCTGGCCTGGAGGATTCCATGGACTGTTTAGTCCATTGGGTCATAAAGAGTCGGACACGACTGAGTGACTTTCCGTTTCAGTGCCATCATGGAGGAAGCAACGTTAGGATGTTAAGATTACAGCCCCCGAGGGAGACAGACCACCACAGGCCCCACCCAGCAGGAGGCTGGAGCAGCATTATTCTGGCCAGGACTCACTTGCCTTCCCACCCAGCAAGGCCCTGCAAGGACTCCTCGCCTGCACTTCCCCCAGGGTGCGGGGGAGTGCCTTCCATAAAGGAGACACTTAAGAGCAGCTCTTTTCCTTCCTCTGGCATGTCTGGAATCTAAGTCTGAAATGGACCCAGGCTCCTCACTGCTGCGTGCTTGGGTTCCTCAAACCTGGTCTGCAGACACGGTCACGGGACCCTGGGCTGTGACAACAGGGCAGAGGAGGCCTTTCCCAAATGGTCCTGGTCTTTACTTCTATTTAAATAATCATTAGGCAAACACTTGTTAAGTAAAACTATAAACCTTAAGTAAAGCAATTTCCAACTTGAAAAATATACACATAAATATGTGTTTATTTGGCTACACCAGGTCTTAGCTGTGGCAGGCAGGACTCTCCACCTTTCTTGTGTCTCGTGGGTTCTTTAGTTGCGGCATGTGGGCTCTAGCTCCTAACTAGGGATGGAACCCAGGCCCCCTGCATTGGAAGCACGGAGTCTTAGCTACTGGACCACCAGGGAAATCCCCTCGAGCTTATTTTATGTAGAAATATTCTAAATTTTCACCATATACTGTTAGTCCTGGGGCTTTTCAGGTGGCGCTAGCAGTAAAAAAACCTGCCTGCCAACGCAGGACACATAAGAGATGTGGGTTCGATCCCTGGGTTGGGAAGATCCCCTGAAGGAAGGCGGGCATGGCAACCCACTCCAGTATTCTTGCCTGGAGAATCCGATGTGCAGAGGAGCCCAGTGGGCTACAGTCCATAGGGTCGCATAGAGTCAGGCATGACTGAAGTGACTTAGCATGCACGCAGTGTTAGCCACAGTGGGGGCAAGTGCCTTTTAAATGAAAGCAAGTCCAGTAAAGAAAAAATTACTTAAACTAGTATAGGAAGTAAGAGTGTTGAGCTAAGTGAGGGACATTTCAATTTTACACAGGAATCCCACTGCTCATTTGAAAATGACACTGATTGCTATTTTAAAAACATGACTCCCTCCAAAAAACCAGCTATAATATTTTGACTTCATAAGCTTAAACAGACATGGCTGTTTCCCCTATACTTGTGGCTACTTCTGGAAATATCACAATGGGGTTTTCCAACTAGATTTTGAATTTTCAGTTTGAAGGTGACCTACAGTATTCTGTTTTGGGTGCCCAGCATTCCTGTCCTGGGTGCCCAGCACAGGGCCCAAGCTATTTGCTGAGTGGATAGACGCTGACTTAACTTTAGCAGCACACACTTACGCATGCCAGATTCGCAATTTATAAATATTTACCATCAGGATTTGATTTTAACTTTAATTAGCCCAACTGTTAAGGATACCTCTGAAGTGAGAAATGTAATCCATTACTTCGCACCAGATGTAGCTTCTGCAGTTGGTCTTTTATCTCGGTTTATAGTGAAGGAGACACAGACATCAAATGACTAAAGCATGAGGTTTTATGGTGAACTGATTGAAACATAAAGCAGACTAACCTGGAAGATGAATTCAAGACCAAATGTAAATTAAAGAGGGTGAAAATTCCTCAAGCTGATATGCCCCCAGAAACTGAATTCTACAGATGCTCAAAAAACGGACTGCTTGTTGAGTTCTTACTTGAAAGTCAGTTAAAAAAAGAACCATTAAAATAGCTTGCTTTTGTTTTAGGGTATTAAAAACAGAGAGCACTGGCTGATGATGGCCGTTGCCTATGGATGCATTTCCTGGATTCAGAAAAATCTGACTATGAGATTACACCTTCCAAGGTGTGTTTACCAGCACATTAACTGGTGGAGGTGTGTGTTTAAAAAAAAAATGCAGAGTCAAATCCTCTCACTAAATTCCATAGGAATTTACCATCTAGTTCAGTGCCTCCCAACCTCTTAAACCAGTATGTACTTACTACAAAACTGAAAAGTGTGTATTCCTCATTCACTCTGAAACCCTCCTTGAGATAGTCTACCTTTCTGCACAGCCCAGAAGCCAAGAGGTTTCTTGTCTAGTTTCACTTCCTTAGTTTGTATTCTGAAGAGAGCTGCTAACTCCTCTTTCTTTTCCAATATGTGAAGTTATCTTGGCCAACTGAAGGCAAGTCCATGCACTCGACGTGCCTCTCCTTGCTTTGTACACCCTCACCAACACCCTCCCAAGAAGAAGCTGCCTGCTCCTGCCAGCCCTGGAGGATGGGGGTGGGGAGGAAAGCTCTAACAGAAGGAGAAAGCCAGACCCCGGTAAAGCTATTGCCTGCTGTGGGCACGCACTCTGGTCCGGGGTCAGATAAGGACATACCACCCTTCATCAAGCAGAGGCCATGTCCTAGGCGCGGTGTTGCATGCTCTTACACACACCTTCCTTTACCTGATTCTCACACCAACCCTGTGTAAAAGACACCTGTG
Organism: Moschus berezovskii; assembly: GCF_049115385.1. NCBI lineage: Eukaryota > Metazoa > Chordata > Mammalia > Artiodactyla > Moschidae > Moschus > Moschus berezovskii. The sequence continues at coordinate 30,865,288 of NC_142486.1, read as the reverse complement.
AGGCTGAGATGAGTAGCCCCGTTTAACATGGGAGCAAACTAAGGCAGAAAGATGTTCAGCAGATTACGGGAAGCCACTTTGCTGGGGAACGGGCTTTCTTAGTGGCTCAGCGGTAAAGAATCCGTCTGTCAATGCAGGAGACCTGGGTTCAAACCTGGGTCGGGAAGATCCCCTGGAGAAGGAAATGGCAACCCACTCTAGTATCCTCGCCTGGGAAATTCCATGGGCAGAGGAGCCTACAGGGCATACTGTTAGTCCTGGGGCTTTTCAGGTGGCACTCAAATGCTTTTGCTAAGTCACTTCAGTCATGCCTGACTCTATGAGACCCTATGGACTGTAGCCCACTGGGCTCCTCTGCACATCGGATTCTCCAGGGAAGAATACTGGAGTGGGTTGCCATGCCCGCCTTCCTTCAGGGGATCTTCCCAACCCAGGGATCGAACCCACATCTCTTATGTGTCCTGCGTTGGCAGTAGGCTACAGTCCATGGGGTCGCAAAGAGTCAGACAAGACTTAGCAACTAAACAACAACTTGGCTGGGGAGTGGCACCAAAGGGCTTGAGTGCAGGTCTGTCTGAAGCCACAGCCTGCCCGCTGGCCTGTGAGGCTATATAGGGCCTTGGCACCCCACCCTTGAGAACCCGTCACCCCTTGTGCCACCATCACAAATTCGGCCTTACCTGCCTGTTACGCATGCTACTTGGCATGTTATTTTTCTTTCACTTGATGAGCTAGTTATAGTTTTTTCCTGACACATGTTACAAAAGCATTTGAGTGCCCCTGGAACCCTCCCACCCTCACCCCACACCCTGGGCCTCCAGTAGGATGAGCCGCACCCAGGCAGACCCTCCACTGAGGAGTCTGGGGCCCCTCCTGGGCAGACTCTTCACTGAGCTGGCAGTTATGACAGTGGAGTCACCTGAAGCAGACTGGAATTAGTCGTGTGCATATTGCTGACAAGGCCTCAGGGGAGAGAAAAGCTCTCACACTGTACTGGGAACATTTCTCTAAGCCAAGGATGGAAACTCTATGGCCTTCAGGCCCACCTCCTGTTTGTGGAAATGAAGTTTTACTGGAATCCAGTCACGTTCACTTGCCGAGGTACCACTGGTGGCTGTTTTCACGTCACAGAGGCCAAGTTGAGTAGTTGCTGTGGAGACTGCAAGGCCTCCCTGGTGGCTCAGATGGGAAAGAATCTGCCTGAAATGCAGGAGACCTGGGTTCGATCCCTGGGTTGGGAAGATCCCTTGGAGAAGGGAATGGCAGCCCACTCCAGTATCCTTGCCTGGAGAATCCCATGGACAGAGGAGCCTGGTGGGCTACAGTCCATGGGGTCGCAAAGAGTTGGATACAATGAACACTTTCACTTTACAGAGACCACAGGCCAAAATGTTCACTGTCTGACCATGTGCAGGGCAGATTTGCTGGTAAATACCAATCAAGAGATAATATGCACATTACCTATGATTCCACTGATGGATAAATGTGAATCAAGTTTAACTCAATTTCATGTTTACTTACTGAGTGGCTACTAAGTAATAATCTTGACTAGGAGCTGGGTTTATTGAGATGAACAAAGCTGGGACTCCATTTTCTGGAGGAATCAGGATGGAAAGAAATAATTTCAATACAACCCAGTATTAGATGTCAGAGCAGGGTTTGATGTTTCATTTTTCCTGTGAAGCAGACCCTGGAAACCTGACCTTTTTGTTCTTTAAAACTTTGAAATTCTAAAACCATAATATTACATGGGCTAAGATCTCTTTCTCCAGTTTTTTTTTTTTTTTTGAATAAATAGAGATGAAACTATACTTCTGTGAAATTACTCATTAACTTTTACAGGAAAGATCAACTTACTGGAATTTTTCATAATTGCCAAATTCGCTCTGGGCTTTCTACTACACAGTTCTAATCTCTGTGTGGAGAATGGAGAAAAGAAAAGGTATCAAGACATCAAGGGAAGCAGGGTCAGCGAAAGAGCTAGAGTTTTTTTTTTTAAGATTGAGTTTTTAAATTAAAATCTGTTATTAACTGGGTCACACATTAACTCTCTGCTGAAAAAGGCATAAGGGATACAGACAATGGCCAAGAGTCTCAACTAAGATTCTTATCATCTACTGCCCTTGCAACTCCAACGAAGTATCAGGTGAATTAAGTCAAAGAAAGTGAAAGTCGCTCAATTGTGTCTGACTATTTGTGAAACCACAGACTATACAGTCCATGGGATTCTCCAGGCCAGAATACTGCAGTGGGTAGCCTTTCCCTTCTCCAGGGGATCTTCCCAACCCAGGGATCGAACCCAGGTCTCCCATACTGCAGGCAGATTCTTTACCAGCTGAGCCACAAGGAAAGCCCCAAGGTGAATCAAGGGGAAGACCAATTTCTACATCCCGTGGAAGTGATGAAATTAACTATCCTTGGGCAGAGCGAAAGAAGACGGGAAATAACAGTGCTGCTTCACACCTGTGCAACTGTCCTGCCCTGATAATTGTTTATTTGTCCCGGCTATTGACAACTTTTCCAGATCATACAAAGACTTTTTCTTCTTTTATTTGAGCTTCAAAAGGAGAAACAGAATGCACCAGTTTCCAGGGCAACCTGAGCTCGGAAGGTCAAGGCTTTGATGCACAGAGCACATCCCTACACACACGGTGGCCCGTTGTAAAGTACCACCCCTCCTCCTCAGTTACCTCAGCCCATTTAGGAAATTAATGCCACAATGTGAGATGATTGTTGATGCTCATTATTAAATCATTTATTCATCCCACACAATGATTCAGAATTATTCATTAAGCTCACTGGAAGGAAGCTGGGTGTTACCTCCAAGTGGTGGTTTGAGGAGGGCTGTGCTCTTTAAAAGGATATTTTATAACAACACAATTATCATAATTAAAAACTACCCTGATATTCTGATGAGCTTTTGACATATTTTTGAGGACTGGCATTTTAGCACATGGAGATAAATGAGACTGAAATAGTATTAGGGAATAATATTGCTGTGGGGGATAAAAAAAGCTGGAGGCAGTATTAAATACCATCTGTCATCATCACCCCCAATTTGATCATGGTCTTTAAGTTAATGAATTTCACAAAATGTCACTTGAACTGCTGGCTTTCTGAAATGAGTTCCAGAATCACGTGGCCCTGACCTGAGCGATCTCCTGCATCACTGAGTCGTGGGGGCGTGCACTCCCCATGGCAGCCCACCTGCCCATGCTTCCAAACCCAGTAGGCCACGCAGGCTGCCACAGAGCTGCCACTACATCTGATCTCTATCTCTGCCCAGCGGTGCCTGTGGCTTGTTCTGAGTTTGAAAGGTCATTAGGCCAAGGGCCTGGTTTGGGAAGCCACGCCAACTGGCAGGTGACTGCAGGAAGGGCACCCTTCTTTCTGCTTCTCCCCAGTTGAGTAGGTCTTGGGAAGATTGCAAGGCCAGTGACCAAGAGGAGCAGCCTGTTCACACATGAAGGGGTTGCCTGGTGGAACAGCAAGGGGCCACTCGGGAAGAGAGCAATCGACTGCGAGGTGAGCCTGGAAAGCGGGGATGGGGGTCAGAACACAGTCGCACGCATGGCCTCACCCAAGATGGATGGACCAGACTCAGAACACGTGCCCAACACTTGGAACACACCACGAAGAGACTGCAGGCAGGAGCTCCACGGAGCAGGACCTGGCCTTCCAGCAGGCACATGGCGGGTGCTAAACAGAGAAATGAGCTGGGCTGATCAGCCGCTGGGCCGGTCAGCCACTGAGGAAACGAGCCTGAGGCAGAGGTTCAGTTCTTCACTCATTCCACAAACACCAATGAAGCATCCATTACGAGCTAAGACCTGGGCCAGGCCTCCCCTGCACTCAAGGAGCTCAGAGTCTAGGGGGGCCTTCGACATCTACAAATGCGCTGGAAACAAGGGAAGCTGGAGAAGGACCCAGTGGGTGGGGCTGGGAACACCTTGTGCAGAAGGTGATGGCGCTGGCCTGATGTAATGGAAGAGGCAGAGACAGTAGTGAAGGTGAGGTCTTATCCTAAGGGTGAGGGGCCTCAGAAGGGTAGATGCTGTGGGCTACACACCCGGCTGGCTACAGGTGGAGAATGGGCCAGGATGGAGCAAGAGTGGGGTGGGAACTCAGCACTATTGCTACAACCCAGATGCCAGGCAGGGGTGGCCTAAAGAAGTGGACAAGCTGGAGAGAGATTAAAGAGGTAGGATTAAAGGCACAGGAGGTATCAGTCTCCCTGGGCAATGAGGGCCGAAACGAGAGGTGAATCCACCAGGGTTCCTGTGCCAGATGCCATTAAGAGCTGATAAAAGAGTTGGACACGACTGAGCGACTGAACCGAACTGAACTGAAGATTATTAACAACAGCCAAGACATAAGAAGCAACTCAAGTGCCAAGCAACAGATGATTCGATTAAGAAGATGTGGCATATACACACACACACAAACACAAAGACACACACAGAAACAATGGAATATTACTCAGCTGTAAAAAAGAAGCACTACCATCAGCAGCAATGTGAATGAAGCTAAAGACTATTATGCCCAGTGAAATAAGCCAGAGGAAGACAAATACAACATGATATCACGTGTATGTGGAATCTAAAAAATAACACAAATGGATGTATATGCAAAACAGAAATAGATTTAGAGACACAATAAACAAAACGTGTGTTACCAAAAGGGAAAGAGGGTGGGGGAGGGACAAATTAGGGGGCATGGGATTAGCAGAGACAAACCACATATATGAAAGGAATAAGTAATGAGGATACACTGTATAGAACAGGGAATTATACCCCATAGCTTGCAGTAACTTATAATGGAGCATTCAGTTCAGTTCAGTTCAGTCGCTCAGTCATGTCCGACTCTTTGCGACCCCATGAACCACAGCACGCCAGGCTTCCCTATCCATCACCAACTCCCGGAGTTCACTCAAACTCATGTCCATCGAGTCGGTGATGCCATCCAGCCATCTCATTCTCTATCGTTCCCTTCTCCTCCCACCCCCAATCCCTCCCAACATCAGAGTCTTTTCCAGTGAGTCAACTCGTCGCATGAGGTGGCCAAAGTATTGCAGTTTCAGCTTTAGCATAGGTCCCCCAAATACGGAATCACAATGCTATATACCTGAAACTAACACAACATTGTAAATCAATTATACATCAATTTTTTAAAAAAAGAGCAAGTAAGAAAACTAGTTCCCTTGCTCTGTCTTGTGCTTATTAGCAAGATCATAACCCTGATTATAACTTGACCTTCCATGTTGTTTGGCCTACAGGAAGAGACTGCCTTGCTGGGGTGAGGTGGACAGTTTCAGCCTTGCTCCAAATTAATAAAATGTTGTTCTGGTAGTACATCAGTCTCTGTGAGCTGGGGCAATTGGAGCCCACCCCTGAGACACAGACCAGCTCTGGGTGCACCGTCAAACCCTCCCGGAGCTCAGGGGAGCTGCAGCCCTGACGCACGAGGAGGCTGGTGCATCCCAGGCTCAAAGCCACTGTCTGGGGTTCCTGGTGGGTGGGCAGTAGGCTTTCCTCGAGGAGGCCCTGTGAGAGTTGGGGCGGGGAGGGCTCTCTCTTTGGAAGTGTCTCCAGCTCTCAATATCTAGGGGTGTTTATGGGCTGCCCATGCTTGTCCTATGAAGGAAGAGAAACCCAGAACCACACGCCACTCAAGGGTGTGGGTGACAAGGACAGAGGACAGAGAGCAGCCATGGGGACAGTATCTGCAGGGTTTAACATTTGATATGAAAGGGATCGTTTCAGTGGCATTAAGTGCTCTCGCTGGCATTACTCTCTGTTACAAAGCAGTCTCCGCGGGGGTGCTGCTGCCATCTTGACACTTCATTTCCTTGTCATCAGCAACAGTTCTCTGCACCAACTCAAGCATGGCAGAAAATTTCAAAGGCCTTAATAGAAGTTTTCCAACTTCATCTCCATGGAACAGTTGGAAAATGTCGCCAATTATGCAAGCTTTTTGTACAATGTCTCGAAAAGAGAGAAGGGCCTATTGTCCTTTCTGCAAGTAAATGTGAACATATTTAATGCTCAAAGATGAAAAGAGTGTCAGGAGGTTGTTTAATTTTTTTTTTCATGTCATAAAGGCTTTTATTGTGAGGTAGTGTTTTTATTTTTCCCCCCTTTTTCCTGATCTTGTTTTATCTTAATTGGAAGACAACTGCTTTACAATGTTGTGCTGGTTTCTGCCACACAACAATGCGAATGAGTCATAATTATATGGGCTTCCCTGGTGGCTCAGATGGTAAAGAATCCACATGCCAACGCAGGAGACCCTGGTTCAATCCCTGGGTGGGGAAGATCCCCTGGAGAAGGGAATGGCTACCCACTCTAGCATTCTTGCCTGGGAAATCCCATGAACAGAGGAGCCTGGTGGGCTACAGTTTATGGTGAGGTAGTATTTTTATTTTTTCCCTTTTTTCCTGATCCTATTTATTTTAATTGGAGGATAACTGCTTTACAATGCTGTGTTGGTTTCAGCCATCAACAAAGTGAATGAGTCATAATTATATATATATTTCTTCCTTCTTGAGCCTCCAGGTCATCACAAAATCCCAGGCTGGGCTCCTTGTGTTATATAGCAGCTTCCTATTAGATAGGGATTTTTTTTTTTTTAATGAATGTTTGCTACTGGGTCAGACCAGTTCCTTCTCCCTCAGTTCAGTTCAGTTGCTCAGTCGTATCTGACTCTTTGCGACCCCATGAACCACAGCACGCCAGGCCTCCCTGTCCATCACCAACTCCCAGAGTCCACCCAAACCCATGTCCATCGAGTCAGTGATGCCATCCAACTGTCTCATCCTCTGTCATCCCCTTCTCCCGCTTCAATCTTTCCCAGCATCAGGGTCTTTTCCAATGAGTCAGCTCTTCTCATCAGGTGGCCAAAATATTGGAGTTTCAGCCTCAGCCTCAGTCCTTCCAATGAAACACCCAGGACTGATCTCCTTTAGAATGGACTGGTTGGATCTCCTTGCAGTCCAAGGGACTCTCAAGAGTCTTCTTCAACACCACAGTTCAAAAGCATCAATTCTTCGGCGCTTAGTTTTCTTTATAGTCCAACTCTCACATCCATATATGACCAGTGGAAAAACCATTGCCTTGACTAGACGGAGCTTTGTTGGCAAAGTAATGTCTCTGCTTTTTAATATGCTGTCTAGGCTGGTCATAGACAACCTTACTCCTTCCAAGGAGTAAGCATCTTTTAATTTCATGGCTGCAATCAGCATCTGCAGTGATTTTGGAGCCCAGAAAAATAAAATCAGCCACTGTTTCCACTGTTTCCCCATCTATTTGCCATGAATCCTTCTCCCTACACCCTAGCAAATAAAAGAATGTATTTAAATTTTAGAAGAATTTGATGAAGTACACTCTTGGAAGGATCTGAAAGGAGGCATTCGGGCCAAAACAAGAGACACAACAGTTGTCACAACTGGAATCCTGCCAAGTCACTGGTAACACAGGGAATGAGCTGAGAATGCGCCACTTCTCAGAAGAGGAAAAACGCAGGGGCTCCCAGGAGGAGAAATGAGCTGTGCGGGCTGGTGAAGCACATGGCGCCACCGGAACTGGAGATCTACAGAGTAGGGCATCTTCATTTTGTGTGTGTGTGTGCATGCACACGGGTACCTGTCATGTGTATCAGCTTAAAATTCATAGCAGGGTAAGATCAAAAACTAAATAGATTTCTCTGCCTGCTTCTGGAGAAGAACTCAGTCCACCTCATAAAGGAACAGGGATGAGGCTCCCCGACCTGCTCTGTAGCCACATCCCAGGATTTCCCTGGGTTACATCTAATCCTGGTAGGAAGTGTGGCTCTTAAACATCGTCTGCCCCTGGGCAAATTCTTGCTTCCCAGAACAATGAGAAAAGATAACCCTGGCCTCTTCCTTCGCCTGGGGCACCTACAGCCACACTCAGACACCCTCCCATACCCCCACCCTTCAGGGTCCCCATTTTCAGCAGTGAGCAGTTACAGTTCAGCCCTCAGCTAGCCGGCTGCTCTAACGCAGTCGGGGCCGTCTTCTCACTGAAGCGTCACAGCCATCCTGCGAGAGCTGCCTCCGCTGTTCCTACTTGCCAGACGAGGAAGCTGAGGCTCGCAGGCTAAGGTCGCACAGCCACCAGTGGCAGAGCTGGGTGAGAACCCAGTTCGGTCCAAGGCCCTGCCCTCTCTCCCCTTGGCCTGGAGAAGGATCTGGACGCCTCCTCTCCAGAACAGGATCTCCCTCCGCCCCGCCCTTTCCCCGCAGCCCCGGGGCCTACCTGCCTCCACGAACTTGTCTGCCATCTCCTTCCGCACGGACTTGGTGAGGTTGAAGTAGTCGTCGTCCTCGCTGATGCTCTGCAGGAAGAGCGGGATGTGCTGGAAGATCACGGCGTGCCGGCAGGCACGCTGCCCCGCGGTGCGCAGCTGCTGGTCCAGCCAGTGGTCGTGCTCCTGCTTCAGGGCGGGGCACCTGGAGGCGTCGTACAGGAACTGGGAGTTGAGAACGAGGAACAGGACACCCCCGACCCAGAAGCTGAAGTAGTCGTCTCCCCAAGTCCGCTGGAACTCCGCGATGGTCTCGGGGGTGGGGACGTTGCCCACGTCGTGGTTGCCGCTGACCAGCACCAGCGGGATGTCGCTGTCCACGGTGCTGAGCACCCGCTGCAGGTCCTCTGTCTGCTCCTTCCGCCAGGGCCTCCCTGCAAGAAAGGGCCCTGTTCTTAAATGGCTGAGGCTGTTCGTGCCTCTGCTAACATCAAATAAGAAAGAATAATCTGGAAATCCACTCAACAGGACCCATGGAAACTGCAAAGAGCAGTCATGCTAAAAACAAATCAACATGTGGGGTGGGGAACCTCTGTCCCCCTTCCCATGGACATTCAGCAGCTAGGTGGCCACCCAATCCAAGGATGCTGACTGAGCTGATGGTGCAGGCTCATTCTAATTGTAAATATTAGTGAAGCTGAATTTCTATCTTTTATTTAGAAAATAAATAGAAATAGTTTCTGCCCTGCTTCAAGGGGTCATCAAAAGCACCCTGAGGTGTATGGACACAGTTGTGAATGCTTATCTCCAACAACAGGTATTTAAGTTTTCTTTTTTTTTCACAATACACATGACTCTGCAGACTGTGTGACCATCTTTATGGGAAAATTTTTTGAATCTAAATGGCTACATCAACTGGCCTGTGCATCCTGCCAAAACTCCCTCTTATGGAGGAAGATATATTTTATATTCTACTGACAGTGTCTAGGGGCTTCCCAGGTAGCTCAGTGGTAAAGAGTCTGCCTGCAGTACAGGAGCTGCAGAAAGACACAGGTTCAATCCCTGGGTTGGGAAGATCCCCTGGAGGAAGGCATGGCAACCCACTCCAGTACTCTTGCCTGGAGAATCCCATGTACAGAGGAGCCTGGCAGGCTACAGTCCACAGGGTTGCAAAGAGTTGGATACAACTGAAGTGACTTACCACATACACACGCACACAATAGTGTCTAAGGGGGCAGAGGCTCAGTGCCCTAAGGTGAAGCACATTCCCCCTGGGACTCCAGAGTCATCATGGAGATCACTGTTTGGACAAAGAGTGAGGTTCCCCCCTCCCTCAGCTTCCTGGCTTCCACACTCCCTGTAATAATGTTTCAAAGCCTTAAAAAATGGGTTTTGAAATGACCAATTCAACCTCGGATCTGTTTCTTTTTGTGCTAATTTATTCAACAAATATTTATCGAGTACCCACGATGTGTAAGGTACTGACACCTTACCGGGGTGAGGTGTGAGTCAGAGACATAAACCCTTCCTTTCAAAGTGGTTAGTCAGATATTCTGTCAAGTAAATTACAGCAGCATACCCATCTGTATCAGATATTACTAAAAATGATTGAGAAAACTAGAGTGGGGAAAGAACAGAATTCCTGATAGTCCTCAGGAATAAGCTCAGCATCCTGCAAAGACAGCAAAAGAGAAGCAGTGAAAGAAAGCAGCCCACCTTCACAGTTCAGTTCAGTCGCTCAGTCGTGTCCGACTCTTTGCGACCCCATAAATCACAGCACGCCAGGCCTCCTTGTCCATCACCAACTCCCGGAGTTCACTCAAACTCATGGGCATTGAGTCAGTGATGCCATCCAGTCATCTCATCCTCTGTTGTCCCCGTCTCCTCCTACCCCCAATCCCTCCCAGCATCAGAGTCTTTTCCAATGAGTCAACTCTTCGCATGAGGTGGCCAAAGGATTGGAGTTTCAGCCTCAGCATCAGTCCTTCCAATGAACACCCAGGATTGATCTCCTTTAGGATGGACTTGTTGGATCTCCTTGAAGTCCAAGGGACTCTCAAGTCTTCTCCAACACCACAGTTCAAAAGCATCAATTCTTCGGCGATCAGCTTTCTTCACAGTCCAACTCTCACATCCATACATGACCACAGGAAAAACCATAGCCTTGACTAGACAGACCTTTGTTGGCAAAGTAATACCTCTGCTTTTTAACATGCTATCTAGGTTGGTCATAACTTTCCTTCATAAGGGATGATTAAAAACTCACCTGAAAAATCCTGCCACGAGCAGATGAAAATTATACCCCACATTCCATTTCCATCATGAATTAGAAAGAAAGCAGAAAAATCTTTACAAAGCAATTACAGCTAAGACCACAAAGCAGAGGTATAGTCTAGAAGGTCAGAAAATAGATGTGAAATAGGAACTGCTAGAACTAACTCAGAGCCTGTTGGGCTACCGACCTCCATGGGGTCACAAAATAGTCTGACACGACTTAGAGGCAGAGAGAGAGAGAACCAACTCAGGCAAGAAAGAGGGAAAAGACAAAGTCATTTCAGCAATTACAACCATAAGGAGACCGGCAGTAGTGAAATTTCCTTTGCTGTTAGGTCGCTAAGTCATGTCTGTCTCTTTGTGACACTATGGGATTTCCCAGGCAAGAATACTGGAGCGGGTTGTCATTTCCTCCTCCAGGGGATCTTCTCAACCCAGGGATCAGACCCACTTCTCCTGCTTGGCAGGTAGATTCTTTACCACTAAGCCACCTGGGAAGCCCTGAGATTTCCTTTATGGCCAAGTATAGGCCTGTTTTTCTAAATATCTCATGAAAGTATGTAAAGAATGTACATTCTCTAATTGTTGAACATGGAGTCCCTCATATTTCCACTCAATCAAATGTGTTAATGGGGTGATTCAAATCTATGTCATTCTTCTTTGCTTTTGGCCTACTGAATCTGTATCAGTTTCTGAAAAACTTGGTTAGGTCACCACTGTAATTATGGATCAATCCATTTCTCCTTATAATTCTGCCAAGTCTGGTGTTCACTTACTTTTAGCTATGTTATTAGATGCTTCAGAGTTCAGAATTCCCATATCTCACAAATATTTTAATATTTAATCCTAATAAAATACATTAAAAAAAAGAAGCAGGTAGATCTATATTGATGTTCTGGAAAGATCTGTAATATAAATTAAATTAAAAAGAAGAGACACGGAGGGGTAAAAATTACATACGTTTTAGAAAGGCTTATACATATTCACATCTTATGGATAGAACTTTCCCAAAGATACAAAGGAAACTATTAACTCCAGTTAAAGCTAGGAAACAGAAGTGGGAAGTGAAGGGAACTTTCATATTTGGTTTAAAACCCTTTATAATATATTTTAAAAGTTTCTTCCTTTCTTCCTCACTGTTTGCAGGCTTATGTATCATTTTCATTTTAAAAAAGAATTAAATTTTAGGGCTTTCCTGGTGGCTCAGGGGTAAAGAATCTGCCTGCCAATGCAGGAGACATGGGCTTGATACCTGGTCTGGGAATATTCCACATGCTGTGGAACAACTAAGCCTGTGCCTGACAACTATTTAGCCTGTGCTCTAGAGGCTGGGAACTGCAACTACTGAGCCCATGTGCTGCAATTACTGAAGCCTGTGTGCCCTAGAGCCTGTGTCCCACAACGAGAGAGGCCATCACAATGAGAAACCCTCACACCACAACTAGAGAGTAGCCCCTGCTCCCCACAACTAGAGAAAAGCCTGTGTAGCAACAAAGAACCCAGCACAGCCAAAAATAAATACAATAATTAATTTTAAAAAAAGAATCAGAATTTTAAAAGCTTATTATTTTCATTTTTTTTTAAAAGAATTAAAAAAAAAAAATCCTTAGCTCCTGGATTCTAAGGATGAGAGAAGATTTTGGGGAGGCCAGTCAGGTGGCTGTATTTCCAGGGGATCCCAATCTGGGGTGAGTGGAATTTTCTGGAGAAAGGCTGGCTGACCCACAGTAAGAGCTCAGGTGAGGAGATGAGAAGGTCCTGCCTGGCACTGGGGACCAGGAAGCCTCTCCCTTGGTGGTGCTGGGAATTTGCCTGTAGCCAGCATCTGCCTCGTCGCTAGTCCAGCCTGACCCTGGGGCTCCTGATTTGAAGAGGCCAGTGACTGACGTTGCTTCTTTAGCTGACCTTGGACTGTGCTGTGTTGATTCTAATACCCTCTAATACCCCAATGGTCAGTTCTTTTACCAGGTGAACAGACTGCTGGTTACAGAGAATGATTCCTTTATGATTTCAAATGGGATAAACCATCTCAAAAAGACTCTATGAATCAAGAGCAATTTATCACTACTTTTCGTAAACTATTTCCTAAAAGACTCCAAAGCCACCACAACTGTCTCCTTTCCATTGATTTCTGACGCTCAATACCAGCCAATATTTACTGAGTGCTTACTCCAGGCCACGCACTGTTCTAAAAACTATTCGAGTATTAACTCAGTTGCCAACCAGTGAGGGACTTGAACTTGGTGTTCCAGCTATGAGTGTGGGCTCTTATTACAGCATCCTGATCCACAGGACGAGGACTTTATAACACACAGGAGTGCAGAATCTCTCCCGTTCTTGATTTTCAAAAGACATTTCATCACAGTGCTTCACACACGGCCTAAGCCAGACACAAAGAATGTTTAAGCAACTAATGACCATGCACAGAGAAGTTCAAAGTGAGCACCTCAAACAAACGACTTGATTCAAAACTTGGAAAGGAGGCCTTGTCTAGAAAGCAATTTATAGTGAAGAGCTGTGAATTATACATAATAATAGGTATATTTCAAAAGCTGTGAAATATACATAATAATAGTGTCTGTTTCCAAACTTCAGAAGGATGCTGCTCTTGGACAGTCACAAATAATCCCCAATAACCTGTTAAAACACATGAAGCCCATCTTCCCTGGATACCCTCAACCAGAAATGAGCCTCTCAATGGATAGAGAAGATGTGGTGTGTGTAGAGACACACACACAATGGAGTATTACTCAGTCATAAAACAGAATGAAATAATGCGATTTATAGCAACATGGATGAAAACAGTGTCATACTAAACAAAACAAGTCAGACCAAGAAGGAGAACTATTGTATGACATTCTTTATACTGGAATCTAAAAAAAATGACACAAATAAACTTCCTTAAAAAACAGAAATACTCACAGACTTAGAAAGTCAACTTGTGGTTGCCAGGGGGAAGGGATAATTAGGGAGTTTGGGACGGTCATGTACACACTGCTACATTAAAAATGGATAACTAGCATTGAAAGAGACACACGTACTCCAATGTTCATCGCAGCACTGTTTATAATAGCCAGGACATGGAAGCAACCTAGATGTCCATCTGCAGACGAATGGATAAGAAAGCTGTGGTACATATACACAATGGAGTATTACTCAGCCATTAAAAAGAAGACATTTGAATCAGTTCTAATGAGGTGGATGAAACCGGAGCCTATTATACAGAGTGAAGTAAGCCAGAAAGAAAAACACCAATACAGTATACTAACACATACATATGGAATTCAGAAAGATGATAACAATAACCCTGTATGCAAGGCAGCAAAAGAGACACAGGTGTATAGAACAGTCTTTTGGACTCTGTGGGAGAGGGTGAGGGTGGGATGATTTGGGAGAATGGCATTGAAACATGTATATTATCATATGTGAAACGAATCACCAATCACCAGTTTGATGCATGATACAGGATGCTTGGGGCTGATGCACGGGGATGACCCAGAGGGATGGGATGGGGAGGGAGGTGGGAGGGGGGTTCAGGATGGGGAATGCATGTAGACCCACATGTGGCAGATTCATGTTGATGTATGGCAAAACCAATACAATACTGTAATTAGCCTCCAATTAAAAGTTAATAAAATGAAAAAGAGGATGGGAAGGAGGGATTCCATAGGAGAATAAGTCACCTTTTGGATGATGGATTTGTTTGTATCTCGGTTATGGTGGTGACTTTGTAGGTATACACATATGATCAAACATCAATAAACATATGCAGCCTGAAAAAAAAAAGGATAACCAACGACCTATTGTATAGCACATGGAACTCTATTCAGTGTTACGTGCCCGCCTGGATGAGGGGGGGCTGGGAGGAGAATGGATACATGTCTATGTACGGCTGAGTCCTCCAGCTGCCCACCTGAAACTATCACAACATTGGTCATCAGCTATACCCCAGTACCACCTCTTATCCTTTTCCATCAGAGGGCAGACAGAACGAAAACCACAATCACAAAAAAACAACCAAACTGATCACATGGGTCACAGCCTTGTCTAACTCAAGGAAACTATGAGCCATGCCATGTAGGGCCAACCAAGATGGACAAGTCATGGTGGAGAGTTCTGTCAAAATGTGGTCCACTGGAGAAGGGACAGGTAAAACATTTCAGTATTCTTGCCTTGAGAACCCCATGAATAGTATGAAAAGGCAAAAGGATATGACACTGAAAGATGAACTCCCCAGGTCAGTAGGTGCCCAATATGCTACTGGAGAAGGGCAGAGAAATAGCTCCAGAAAGAATGAAGAGATGGAGCCAAAGCGAAAACAATGGCCAGTTGTGGATGTGACTGGTGATGGAAATAAAGTCTGATGCTGTAAAGAATGATATTCAATAGGAACCTGGAATGTTAGGTCCATGAATCAAGGAAAATTAGAAGTGGTCAATCAGGAGATGGCAAGAATGAACATCAACATGTTAGGAATCAGTGAACTAAAATGGACTGGAATGGGCAAATTTAATTCAGATGACAATTATATATACCACTGTTGGCAAGAATCCCTTAGAAGAAAGGGAGTAGCCCTCATAGTCAACAAAAGAGTCTGAAATGCAGTACTTGGGTGCAATCTCAAAAACGACAGAATGATCACTCTTTGTTTCCAAGGTAAACCATTCAATATCACAGTAATCCAAGTCTATGCCCCAATCACTAATGCTGAAGAAGCGGAAGTTGAAGAGTTCTATGAAGACCTATTAGACCTTCTAGAGCTAACACCCCAAAAAGATGTCCTTTTCATCATATGGGACTGGAATGCAAAAGCAAGAAGTCACGAGATACCTGGAGTAACAGGCAAGTATGGCCTTGGAGTACAAAATAAAGCAGGGCAAAGGCAAGTAGAATTTTGCCAAGAGAACACACTAGTCATAGCAAACACCCTCTTCCAACAACAAAAGAGATGACTCTACACGTGGACATCATCAGATTGTCAATACCGAAATCAGACTGATTATAGTCATTGCAGCCAAAGAAGGAGAAGCTCTATACAGTCAGCAAAAACAAGACCGGGAGCTGACTGTGGCTCAGATCATGAACTCCTTATTGCCAAATTCAGACATAATTTGAAAAAAGTAGGGAAAACAACTAGGATATTTGAAATGAAAGTGAAAGTGATAGTCATTCAGTTGTGTCTGACTCTTCACAACCTGAAATTCTCTTGCTTTTTCTATGATCAAATGGATATTGGCAATTTGCTCTCTGGTTCCTCTGCCTTTTCTAAATCCAGCTTGAACATCTGGAAGTTCTCGGTTCACTGGAGTGGGTAGCTTTTCCCTTCTCCAGGGGATCTTCCCAACCCATTTAGGTATGACCTAAATCAAGTCTATTACGATTATACAGTGGAAGTGACAAATAGATTCAAGGGATTAGATTTGATAGACAGGAGTGCTTGAAGAACTACAGAGAGAGGTTCATAACATTGTAAAGGAGGCAGAGATCAAAATCATCCCCAAGAAAAAGAAATGCAAAAAGGCAAAATGGTTGTCTGAGGAGGCCTTATAAATAGCTGAGAAAAGAAGAGAAGCAAAAGGCAAAGGAGAAAACGAAAGATAGCCATCTGAATGCAAAGTTCCAAAGAAGAGCAAGGAGAGATAAGAAAGCCTTCCTCAGTGATCAATGCGAAGAAACAGAGGAAAACAATAGAATGGGAAAGACTAGAGATCTCTTCAAGAAAATTAGAGATACCAAGGGAACATTCCATACAAAGATGGGCTCAATAAAGGACAGAAATGGTATGGACCTAACAGAAGCAGAAGACATTAAGAAGAGGTGGCAAGAATACACAGAAGACCTTCATGACCCAGATATCCATGATGGTGTGATCACTCAGACATTCTGGAGTGCGAAGTCAAGTGGGCCTTAGGAAGCATTACGATGAACAAAGTTAGTGGAGGTGATGGAATTCCAGTTGAGATATTTCAAATTCTCAAAGATGATGCTGTGAAAGTGCTGCACTTAATATGTCGGCAAATTTGGAAAACTCAGCAGTGGCCACAGGACTGGAAAAGGTCAGTTTTCATTCCAGTCCCAAAGAAAGTCAATGCCAAAGAATGTTCAAACTACCACACAATTGTACTCATCTCACAAACTAGCAAAGTAATGCTCAAAATTCTCCAAGCTAGGCTATAACTGTACATGAACCGAGAACTTTCAGATGTTCAAGCCGGATTTAGAAAAGGCAGGGGAACCAGAGAGCAAATTGCCAACATCCACTGGATCATAGAAAAAGCAAGAGAATTTCAGAAAAAACATCTACCTCTGCTTCATTTATTATGCTAAAGCCTTTGACTGTGTGGATCACAGCAAACTGTGGAAAATTCTTAAAGAGATGGGAATACCAAACCACCTTACCTGCGTCCTGAGAAATCTGTATGCAAGTCAAGAAGCAACAGTCAGAACTTGACATGGAACAATGGACTGATTCCAAATTGGGAAAGGAGTATGTCAAGACTGTATATTGTTACCCTGCTTACTTAACTTATATGCAGAGTACATCATGTGAAATGCTGGGCTGGATGAAGCACAAACTGGAATCAAGATTTCTGGGAGAAATATCAATAACCTCAGATATGCAGATGACACCACACTTACAGCAGAAAGCAAACAGGAACTGAAAAGCCTCTTGATGAAAGTAAAAGAGGAGAGTGAAAAAGCTGGCTTAAAACCCAACATTCAAAAAACAAAGATTATGGCATCTGGTCCCATCATTTCATGGCAAACTGACTGGGAAACAATAAAAACAGTGACAGACTTTATTTTCTTGGGCTCCAAAATCACTGCAGATGGTGACTGCAGCCATGAAATTAAAAGATACCTACTCCTTGGAAAAAAAGCTATGACCAGCCTAGACAGCATATTAAAAAGCAGAGACATTAGTTTGCCGACAAAGGTTCATCTAGTCAAAGCTACGGTTTTTCTAGTAGTCACGTATGGATGTTTAAGAGTTGTACTGTAAAGAAAGCTGAGCACCAAAGAACTGATGCTTTTGAACTGTGGTGTTGGAGAAGACTCTTGAGAGTTCCTTGGGCTACAAGGAGATCAAACCAGGACATCCTAAAGGAAATCAGTCCTGAATATTCATTGGAAGTATTGATGCTGAAGCTCCAATACTCTGGCCACCTGATGCGAAGAGCTGACTCACTGGAAAAGACCCTGATGCTGGGAAAGATTGAAGAAAAGAGAAGGGGACGACAGAGGATGGGATGGTTGGATGGCATCACCAACTTGATGAACAAGAGTTTGAGTGAGTTCCAGGAGTTGGTGATGGACAGGGAAGCCTGGCATGCTGCAGTCCATGGGACTGCAAAGAATAGGACATGACTGAGTGACTGAACTGAAATGATACCCCAATACAAAATAAAAATTTTAAAGTTTGAAGAAAAAAAAAAAGATGAGCCTCTCTTGTGCAGCTTTTTCAGGACTTTCTATACCCCCACCTGGAGGCAATGTGTTGATGTGGAGTCTATAACTCTTGGGTTTGGACCTTGGCTCTTGCCCTTTACAAGAGCCTTGTGTGGCCTTGACTGAGTCACCCAGGTCCTCTGAGCCTTGGCCTCATCATTTGAGAAATGGGAATGAAAATCCCACACCTCAGGGCAGCTGTAAGAATTCCTACCGTGATGATTCCAGACTTTGGTACAAACAGGTAGGCAAAATGTCATCTGTCTTCCCTCCACCCTCAGACCTGAATGTATTAATTCTTCCCTCTTTATCAGTAACCCAAATGTGTACACATAGCAATCAGTGTATCATTTTTTGGTACTTCCCTGGAGGTCCAGTGCTTCCACTGCATGGGGCACGGGTTCCATTCCTAATCGGAGAACTAATATTCCAGAAGCCAGGCAGTATGGCCAAAAAGGGGAAAGAAAATAATTTCTGAAGGAATGAAAACATTCTCCAGGAATGTGAACAATTTTTATGTAAGAATTTCAAAGTGAATTCTAGAATTCAAAGTGAATTATAGATGGTAAAAACCCAAGTTGAATGAAAACATCTGCATTTTGCTAAACATGCTCATTTGTGGATGTCAGAATTTCTTTAGGGTCAGAACAACAATAACACCTTAGACTTAACATAGCTTATAGCACACCTTAGCACAGCTTCCTAAAAAAGTCATAATGTTGTAGCAAAGCCCGAAGCCAAACCTCACAAGCAACAGGAGGAGAAAAAAATGGAAACCTGGCCACGGATCTAGAGCGCCTGTGAGATGTGTATTAAGCAAGGCTCTGTGCTTTACCAAGAAGATAGGAAGTGAAGTAGAAAAACAAAAGACACTGGCTAAGGAAGAACCCTAACAAATGACTCAAAGAGAGAAGCAGAAGGATTGTTCTGGGCTGGAACGGGATGAGGGGCATCTGCTGAGAGGCGGGCACAGAGACCCACTGAGAGAACAGACAGCTGAGGTCAGCACACACCTGCTGCACGCTAAGGAAGACTCTGCATGGGGCTGGCAAGGGCAGCGTGGAAAGCTAAAATGCGCTTAAAATGCCTTTCTTAAAAATTTAATGCAATAAATTAAAATTAAACCAGGAGGCAAAGAATACTATAAAAATGATAACAAAATACTATTTATACCATTTATTGACTTTGAAATTTTAACAGGATGTGGTACTATGAAATGTGTAACTAATTATTGTCAATATTCATCAAAGAAGAGATTATCTTGTTGTCTTCAGATCAGCCTTAAAATACATTGATAAAACCTCTGAGCTGAAGAGAAACAAACATCCTTCACTTGATAAAGGACATCCATAAAAAACCTAAGGCCAACATATACTTAATGCTTTATGACTAGGAACCAGGCAAGCATGTCTGCCTTCACCACTTGTGTGCAACATCATATTGGAAGTGCTAACCAGTGTAATATGGTAAGAAAAAATAAATTAAAAGCATACAGATTTGAAAAGAAGAAATAAAACCATCTGTTTGCAGAAGATATGACTGTCTCCATAGAAGAATCCCAAAAAATCTTGAAAGAAAAAAGCCTCTTAAAATTGATAAGAGAAATTAGTTTGGTTATTGTATAAAAAATCAACATGTAAAAATTAACTTTATTTCTATATACTGGCAATGAAGAAAGGAAGGCATAAATAGAAGGATTTAAGAGATTTAGGAGGTATAAACTAGAGAAATCTTTGCTGTATTGACTACACGAAGGAGAAGGATTCAAACATAATTCCCAGACATCTGAGCAACTAGAAGGTTAGCCATGTCATTTACTGACATGGAAAAGACTAGGGAAGAAATAGATTAGAGATAAAAATCAAAAGCTTCTTTTCAATATAAAAATTGATGTATTGGCACAGGTAACATAAGAAAAAAATAGACAAATTAGGCTTCATGACAATTAAAAACTTTTGTACATCAAAAGACATCAACAGAGTAAAAAGGCAGCCTACAGAATGGTAGAAAATATTATCAACTTATGTATCAGATAAGGCACAATATCCAGAACATATATATATATATATAACTCCTAAAACTCAACAACAACAAACAACCTGACACAAAAGTAGGTAAGGACTGAAGCGACACCCTCAAAGAGGATATAAAAATGGTCTATAAACCTGTGAAAAGGTGCTCAACATCACTAGCCGTTCAGTTCACTCGCTCAGTCCTGTGCGAGTCACAACTCTTTGTGACCCCATGGACTGCAGCACACCAGACTTCTCTGTCCACCAACTCCCGGATCCTGCTCAAACTCATGTCTATCGAGTCAGAGATGCCATCCAATCACATCATCCTCTTGTTCCCTTCTCTTCCTGCCTTCAATCTTCCCCAGCATCAGGGTCTTTTCCAATGAGTCAGTTCTTCCCATCAGGTGGTCAAGTATTGGAGCTTCAGCTTCAGCATCAGTCCTTCCAATGAATATTCACAATTGATTTCCTTTAGGATTGACTGGTTTGATCTCCTTGCTGTCCAAGGGATTCTTAAGAGTCTTCTCCAACACCCCAGTTTAAAAGCATTAATTCTTTGGTGCTCAGCTTTCTTTATGGTCCAACTCTCACATCTATACATGACTACTGGAGAACCACAGCTTTGACTAGATGGACCTTTGTAGGCAAAGTAATGTCTCTGCTTTTTAATAGGTTTTTTGTCTAGGTTTGTCATAGCGTTTCTTCCAAGGAGCAAGCGTCTTTTAGGGAAATACAAATAAAAACCAAAATGGGATACCACCTTAAATCCATGAAGATGGTCACAATAAACAAACAAACAGAAAATAACAAGTGTTGGTGAAGATGTGGAGAAGTTGCTAAATTTGTACACTGTTACTAGAAATATAAAGTGGTCCATCTGCTATGGAAAACAGTATGGTGGCTCCTCAAAAACTTAAAAATAGAATTAGCATATGATCCAGCAATTCCACTTCTGGGTATATGCCCCCCAAAGTTGAAAGCACGGTCTTGAGGAGATATCTGTACACCAGTGTTCATAGTGGCATTATTCACCATAGTTAAAACATGGAAACCCAAATGTCCATCAGTGAATGAGTTCAGTTCAGTTGAGTTGCTCAGCTGTGTCCAACTCTTGGCGACCCCATGAACCGCAGCATGCCAGGCCTCCCTGTCCATCACCAACTCCCGGAGTTTACCCAAACTCATGTCCATTGAGTCGGTGATGCCATCTAACCATCTCATCCTCTGTTGTCCCCTTCTCTTCCTGCCTTCAATCTTTCCCAACATCAGGGTCTTTTTAAATGAATCAGCTCTTCGTATTAGGTGGCCAAAATACTGGAGTTTCAGCTTCAACATCTGTCCTTCCAAAGAACACCCAGGACTGATTTCCTTTAGGATGGACTGGTTGGATCTCCTTGCAGTCCAATGGACTCTCAAGAGTCTTCTCCACCACCACAGTTCAAAAGCATCAATTCTTCGGCACTCAGCTTTCTTTATAGTCCAACTCTCACACCCATACATGACTACTAGAACCAGAATGTGGTATATACACACAATTCAGCTTTAAAAAGGAAGGAGCTTCTAACATAAGTTACAACATGGAAGTCTTGAGGACAAAAGACAAATATTATATGATTCCACTTATATACTGGAGTTGGCATTTCAAGCCAAAGCACAGGTAGGCTCTGAGTTTAGAGTCTGCCTCTGTGAGAGGTGCCCT
The DNA here is from genome assembly GCF_049115385.1 of Moschus berezovskii. Taxonomy (NCBI): domain Eukaryota; kingdom Metazoa; phylum Chordata; class Mammalia; order Artiodactyla; family Moschidae; genus Moschus; species Moschus berezovskii. Next base: position 30,843,586 of record NC_142486.1, on the reverse strand, counting down.
TCGGGCAGAAACCCTTCTCAGCCTCAGTTCTCTAGCCCTTAAAATGGAAATTTTATCACCTCCTTTATGGAGATGCTGTAAGACAAATGAGATCATACCTTAAGTGCCCGATGTGTAGTGTGTGTTCACCTGCCTATCTCTGAGCCCTAACCCTCTCCCCACCTGGCCCTCCCAGTAATAAGGTGAGGAGGAGGGATATGAGACCTTAGGTCATCTTAGATCTCCATGGTGTCCTCTTCATTCTCAGGCTTAGGCCCCTGGCTCTGCTGCTGTCCCCTGAGCTGTGCAGGAAAGGACAGACCACATGTGCATGCTGACACCCTGGCACGTGAGTGGGGAGACCATCCAGCTCGCCTTTCCCTGGCAATTTGTTTGTGATGTCTGGAGGCCACATGGCACTGATGAAAGATGGATAAATGGATGGACAGTGCTAAGACACTGGTACTGAGGGAGAGCCCTGCCAAAGACAAGAATTTCCAATGCCAGCCCCCACGGTCTCTGGAAATACCATCACAGGTGGCCGTTTGTCACATGAGGTTAGAAACAGAGCAATCGCATTAGGGCATCTACTAAACGGTTAATATCATAAACGGAAACTCTTTGCAGGGCCCACTTAGAAATAAATTCATTACATCTAGTGTCCAGGCAATTCTATTTGTGAGAATTTATCACACAGAAATATACTCGTGTGCAAGATATGACTATTCACTGTAGTATCATTTGAAAAGTGAAAGTGTTAGCCCCTCAGTTGTGTCTGACTCTTTGTGATCCCACAGACTGCAGCCCACCAGGCTTCTCTGGTCATGGAATTCTCCAGGAAAGAATACTGGAGTTGGTAGCCATTCCCTCTCCAGGAGATCTTCCTGACCCAGGGATCAAACCCAGGTCTCCCACATTGCAGACAGATTCTTTACCATCTGAGCCACTAGGGAGTATCATTTGAGAAGATATAAAAATGTGAAATGTCTTAAATGTTCATCAACAGAGAGTGTGTCCTTATTATGGAATAAAGAACAGGTAAATGTGTATAATATAAATGTATATTTGTGTATAAATATGTAATATAAATATATAATAAACAGGTAAGTAAATATATACTGCTAAGACTTGTGAAACTATGGCTTTAGCAGAAAAGTTGGGTGAAAACAGTTAAGTTGCAAGAACTAGTATATGTAATTCTGTTGAAAATAAGTCAATAATTAGTATATTCAGAGAAAAACATTTCTGGAAAAATATGGACAAACTATTAATAGTAATTATCTGTGGGGGACTGGAATGACAGAAATCATTTCAGTTTCCTGTGAAGTCTGAGTTCTTATAATGACCATGAATTACTTTTATAATCAGAAAAACAAGACATTTAAAACAAAACAAATGCACTAGAATTAGATCTTGAGTAAACAAACATAATACAAATGACAAGGCCAATGTGTAAGACAAGTTCTTCACTCTCAGAAAGAAAGAAAATAGAGAAAAGGCCAGGAAGGTGTTTTATAAAAATTATTATTTTTTTTATTTCATATAAACAGAATCTTACAATACGTGGTCCTGAGTAGCTGCCTTCTTTCACTTATCAGTATTTCCAAGGCTCATTCATGTTACAGCCGGACGGGACTCCATTCAGTACTCCATTCCTTTACTGCTGAATGATATTCTATTGTACGGATGATACTTTGTTGACTTTATCCATTCATCAGTTGAGGAACGTAAGGACTACTTTCACTTCTTGGCTAGTATGAATAATGCTGCTGTAATAACAACTATAAACAATTGTGTAGATGTATGCTTTCATTTCTCTTGGGTATTTCTCTAGGAGTGAAACTGCTGGATCATATGGTATCTGTATTGTTAATCATTTAAATAACTGCCACTGTCTCCCAAAACATCATTTTACATTTTACATTCCTACCAGCAATGTATAAGGATCCTAATAATTTACAACACTTACTATTGTCTTTTTGGTCAGAGCCATCCTAGTGGGTATAAAATGAAATCTTGTTGTGGTTTTTATTTGTATGTACCTAATGCCTGATGCTGAAGCTGAAACTGCAATACTTTGGCCACCTCATGCGATGAGTTGACTCACTGGAAAAGACTCTGATGCTGGGAAAGGTTGGGGGCAGGAGGAGAAGGGGACGACAGAGAATGAGATGGCTGGATGGCATCACCGACTCTGTGGACATGAGTTTGGGTGAACTCCGGGAGTTGGTGATGGACAGGGAGGCCTGGCATGCTGTGATTCATGGGGTCACGGAGAGTTGGACATGACTGAGCGACTGAACTGAACTGAACTGAACTTAATGACTAATGACGGAGAAGGCAATGGCAAGCCACTCCAGTACTCTTGCCTAGAAAATTCCATGGATGGAGGAGCCTGGTAGGCTGCAGTCCGTGGGGTTGCTAAGGGTCGGACACGACCGAGTGACTTCACTTTCACTTTTCACTTTCACACATTGGAGAAGGAAATGGCAACCCATTCCAGTGTTCTTGCCTGGAGAATCCCAGGGATAGAGGAGCCTGGTGGGCTTCCGTCTATGGGGTCACACAGAGTCAGACACGACTGAAGTGACTTAGCAGCAGCAGCAGCAGCAGCAATGACTAATGATATGGTGCTTATCGGCCATTTGTTCATCTTCTTAGAAAAAATGTTCATTGAGATCCTTTGCCCATCTTTAAGTTGCATTATTTGCCTTTTCATTACTGAACTGTAAGAGCTCTTTATATATTAAGGATCCTAGTCCTTTATCAGATATATAATTTGCAAGTATTTCCTCCTTTCCATGGGTTATCTGTTTTTCCACTTTCTTGATAATGTCCTTTGAAGCCCAAAAGTTTTCAAGTTTGATAAAGTACAATTTACTTATTTTCTTTTTTTGGTCATTTGTGCTTTTAGTATTATATCTACGAAATCACTGTCTAATACAAAGTCATAAAGGCGTATGCCTATGTTTTCTTCTAGGAGTTTTATGGTGTTAGCTTTTCTTTGGTCTTTAATACATTTTGAGATAATTTTTGTATATGGTGTTGAGGCAGGGGTTCAAATCTAGCCTTATGCATATGAATATTCAATTGTATCCACCACACCATTTTAAACATTATCCTTTCCTCCACTGAATTGTCTTGGCAACCTTGTCAGAAATCAGTTGACCCTAAATGTGAGGGCTCGCTCCTAGACTCTCAATTCTACACTACTGATATCTATCCTTATGCCAGGACCATGCTGTTTTGATTACCATACCTTTCTAGTAAGTTTAAAACGAGGAAGTTTTAAACTCCTCTGATTTTGTCCTTTTTTTTTGATGTTGTTCTGGCTATTCTGGGTCTCCTGAGTTTCCAAGTGAGTTTTAGGATCAACCTGTGGTAACTGTAGAATCAAAGGGAGCTAAGATCAAGGTCTACCATTCAGGAAACATGCAGCTTTTAAGGAAAGCCTGTCTGAGTTTCTGTCATTGCAGACACACCCACGGCCATACTGTTCTGGGACTGGACTGTGACCCAGGAGGCTGGCCCATGCCCAGGAATCAGAGGTGATATGTGCTGCTAAAATAATGTCCCGACCACCTGCGTACCTGCCCTACAGAGACGAGGGCGGCAGTGAGAGTGTGGGGCCTGATGTGTCCTGGGAAGTGGGTACCGCATTAGGAGGACCATGTCCGCAGGAAGATTCATCTGCCAAAGGCAGTGGGAGGGGCTTAGAAGGAAGCAAATGGAGGAAGAGGGGCTGACAGAGAGGCGATTTTATGGTTTTCAGCCAAGAGATAATAAAAACTGGAACAGGGCTGTGGTACTAAAATGGCCAGAAAGGAGGCTGTAAAAATACACGTAAGCTGTATCCTGTTTGAACAAGAAAATGTGGAGGAGAAAGACGTTCTGCCGTTAACTGGACTTGGAGCTGCTGACCAAGATCTTACATGAGTTATTTTTCCCTCCAAAGTGATCCTCTATCTGGTACTTGTCTTCTTTAGAGCCAGTCTTGGTATATAAGTTCTATACATACATAATGATGAAACGTTCAGTTTAACAAAAGGCTGCAGGGCACTTGGTATACGTAAAACACTGCTTAAGGCTGACGCTGTTAAGAGACAAAACAATACCATGTCCAAGAACACAGACGCTCCAGGACGGTTACAAGCAAGTCCCTTCTGAGGAAGGAATGAGCACGACTCATTTCTGCTTACAGCTTCTGGGGTGCCAGATGCATGAAAAGGTCTTACTTAGAATGAATGTCTCTTTCGTATTTGTTTATTTTTGGCTGCACTGGGTCTTCGCTGTTGCACTTGGGACTTTCTCGAGTTGCAGAGAGTGGGAACTGCTCTCCGGTTGCGGACAGTGGGTTTCTCGCTGCAGTGGCTTTTCTTGTGGTGCACTGGCTTAGCTGCCCCCAGGCATGTGGGATCTTCCCGGACCAGGGATTGAACCTGTGTCCCCTGCACTGGCAGGTGGATTCTTAACCACCAGACCGCCAGGAAAGTCGTGAGTGCTTCTTTTTACTTCAAGATTTAACTTTATAATCTGAATTCTGGCACTGGCAGCTCTGTTCCTCATTCACTGGTTCCAGTTTGGGATTTTAAATACACAACCTAATGAAAAGTTAATAGGAGATCCACAGTGAAACTTCAAATATAGTCACTGTTCTTTCAAAGACAGAGGCAAAAATCTAAAAAGTCCCAAGCACTGCAAGGCTAGAAGAAATTATTTGTCTTTAGCTAAGTATTTCTTTGATGCACGTTGGCTGTCCTACTGTGTGCTAGGTCACAGTCAGACCAGAAAAAGCAAGATGTTATCTTGTTCTCACGGAACTCAAAGTCTGGAGGGGGCTCACATGGAAACAAGCAACAGCCATTTGGCATCACGTGAGTTGTGAAGTTTGTGACGGGAGCATTAAGCCCTGGGGAAGCACAGGGTGGGGGTAACTGATTAGTTGGGAGGCATTCGAGAGCCTTCCCAGAGGAAGCAAACCAAATATCAACAGGCTTAGGAAGGATTAGTGCCTGCTGAAGGTGGGGAGGGGGCTTTCCATGCGGTGCAGTGATAAAGAATGCACTTGCGATGCAAGAGATGCAAGAGACCCCTGTGTCGGGAAGGTCCCCTGGAGTGCAAGCTTGCGTGCTCAGTTGCTTCAGTCATGCCTGATTCTTTGTGACCCCATGGCCCCCATGGGGGTAGCCTGCCAGGCTCCTCTGCCCATGGGATTTTCCAGGCAAAAATACTGGAGTGGGTTGCTATGCCCTCCTCCAGGGAATCTTCCCAACCCAAGGATCAAACCCGAATCTCCTGCGTCTCCTGTGTTTTGCAGGTGGATTCCTTACTGCTGAGTCACAGAGGAAGCCCATCCCCTGGAGTGGAAAATGGCAACCCACTCCAGTATTCTTGCCTGGAGATTTCCAAGGCAAAGGGAAGAGCAGGGTGAAGGCAGAGGCCAGAAGGAGAACCTAGTACCTGTTGGGAAGTTGAACAGTGAAGACTCTACAAGCCAAAGTAGATGCTGGGAGGGTCCGTTCTGTTCTCAGCACTGAGCTAAGCACTTTACACAGATGATCTCATCAGCTCCTATGAGACCCCTATGGGGTAGAATTAACAGAAAAAATGAGGAAACTGAGGCATGGCTGAGGACCTCATTCCAGGTCACAGGGTTCACAGTTGGCACAGTTGGATTTTAACCCAGGTAGGGATACCAGACGGAGAAGGCAATGGCAGGCCACTCCAGTACTCTTGCCTGGAAAATCTCATGGATGGAGGAGCCTGGTAGTCTGCAGTCCGTGGGGTCGCTAAGGGTCGGACACGACTGAGCGACTTCACTTTCACTTTTCACTTTCACACATTGGAGAAGGAAATGGCAACCCACTCCAGTGTTCTTGCCTGGAGAATCCCAGGGACGGGGGAGCCTGGTGGGCTTCCGTCTCTGGGGTCACACAGAGTCGGACACGACTGAAGTGACTTAGCAGGGATACCAGATAAAATACAGATTGCCCAAGTTACATGTGAATTGCAAATACGTGATTTTTTTTTTTTTTTTTTTGCAGGGGGCAGCGGGGGGTGGTGGTGGTGGTGTGGAGATTACATCCCATGCAGTATTTATATTCCTGTATTTTTATTTGCTAAATCTGGCAAGCCTAAACTTAGATCCCACCTGGGTTAACCCAGCCTGACTCCAGAACCTGTGTCCTCAGCTAGGACTGGGAGAGGGTGCGAACACCATCTCCTGGTCGGTGCCAAGAGTGGATGCAGGCGAACACAATGAGGTAAGAGAGAGGGAGCAGCAGTTAGAACTCTGCGTGTTTCCATGTTGAGATATAAGACGATGATTTCAGGCCCAATCCATGAAACAATTAGCTCAACCACACTCTTCTCAACGTGTTAGTCATTCAACTGGCAACAATCAAAAAGTGTTAATATTATAATTTGTTGGTGAGGGCACAGGTAAACAGCTTCTCTTAGTGTGTTCCTTTATTCAAATTTGACAACCTGCATACATGCTGACTGTAACATTTTAACACTGGAGAATTTTCCCAACACTGTGCAAAAAAAGTACCAACAATTTTACTGCAGCCCGTTTGTAAGAGCATAGCAGGGCTTGGAGCTGGAAGAGGAGAGTGAACACAGGATTTAAGAGGGCACTCACCCCTGGGTTTGTGCAAGTGTTGGCCCTGCATTAGCACAATCCTGAAAGCAAGTGCCTCCTTAAATTCTGTTCTCTAGATGCCTCCTTTGCTTCACAGGTTCCCCAGTCCTGCAGCCTATCATCACTGACAATCTGAGGGAACACAGACAGGAGACCGGGTAAATTAACAACAGTCAATCCATATAATGAAATAACACAGAGACACACAAAAAATAAGATAGACTTGTCTACACTATGGGAAAAAACAAGATCAAGACTTTGTGCATACCTTTTATGCAATAAAAGGAGAAATATATACATCAGTTCAGTTCAGTTGCTCAGTCGTGTCCGACTCTTTGCGACCCCATGAACCGCAGCACGCCAGGCCTCCCTGTCTATCACCAACTCCCAGAGTTTACCCAAACTCATGTCCATCGAGTTGGTGATGCCATCCAGCCATCTCATCCTCTGCTGTCCCCTTCTCCTCCTGCCCCCAATCCCTTCCAGCATCAGGGTCTTTTCCAATGAGTCAACACTTTGCATGAGGTGGCCAAAGTATTGGAGTTTCAGCTTCAGCATCAGTCCTTCCAATGAACACCCAGGACTGATCTCCTTTAGGATGGACTGGTTGGATCTCCTTGCAGTCCAAGGGACTACATATGTGCATATGTTGTTGTTTAGTCACTAAGTCACATCTGACCCCATGGACTGTAGCTCCACCAAGCTCCTATGTCCATGGGGTTTCCCAGGCAAGAATACTGGAGTGGGTTTCCATTTCCTTCTCCAGGGGATCTTACTGACCCAAGGATCGAACCTACATTTCCTGCATTGGAAAGTGGGTTCTTTACCACTGAGCCACCAAGGAAGACTGTACATATATTATTATGTCTTAAAAATTGGTTTTGTATGTTACCTCTAAGGAGAGAAAGTGGGTTAGAGGCGACCTTTTATATATTCTTCTGTAACTTTTGAATGCTGGTCCACATAAATATATTCAGCGGGAGAAAGCAAGGGTGGGATAATTTGAGACATCAGGACTGAAACATGTACATTACCAGATATAAAACAGATGACCAGTGCAAGTTTGACAGATGAAGCAGGGCACCGAAAGGGAAAACCCAGAGGGAGTGGCGAGGGAGGTGGGAGGAGGTTCAGGATGGGGAGGGGGGCACATGTATACTTGTGGCTGATTTATGTTGCTGTATGGCAAAAACCATCACAATATTGTAATTATCCTCCAATTAAAATTAATTAAAAAATGCAAAATGTAAGATTATGAAAATAAAATTAAAGTAAAAATATGTCTAGAAATGTACTTGGAAAAGATACACAAGAAACTGACAGTTGTCTCTGGTAAGAAAACTGTCATGGGGCGGGGGGTGGCGGGGAGAGATGACTAATTTACCCATTACTAACTTTTGTTGGCAAAGTAATATAATACTTTGCTTTTTAATATACTATCTAGGTTGTTCTTAACTTTCCTTCCAAGGAGCAAGCGTCTTTTAATTTCATGGCTGCAATCAGCACCCGCAGTGATTTTGGAGCCCCCCCAAAAATAAAGTCTGACACTGTTTCCACATCTATTTCCCATGAAGTGATGGGACCAGATGCCATGATCTCTTTGTTTTCTGAACACTGAGCTTCAAGCCAACCTTTTCACTCTCCTCGTTCACTTTCATCAAGAGGCTTTTAGTTCCTCTTCACTTTTTGCCATAAGGGTGGTGTCATCTGCATATCTGATCGCGGAAGAATTGATGCTTTTGAACTGTGGTGCTGGAGAAGACTCTTGAGAGTCCCTTGGACTGCAAGGAGATCCAGCCAGTCCATTCTAAAGGAGATCAATCCTGGGTGTTCATTGGAAGGACTGATGCTAAAGCTGAAACTCCAATATTTTGGCCACCTCATGTGACGAGTTGACTCACTGGAAAAGACTCTGATGCTGGGAGGGATTGGGGGCGGGAGGAGAAGGGGACGACAGAGAATGAGATGGCTGGATGTCATCACCGACTCAATGGACATGAGTGTGAGTGAACTCCAGGAGTTGGTGATGGAAAGGGAGGCCTGGTGTGCTGTGATTCATGGGGTCACAAAGAGTCGGACACGACTGAGCTGAACTGAACTGAACCCATATACAGGATTTGATCCCCTCCCTCATATGCACAAATTACCTTAAAAATTGAACATATAACAAATTGTGTGTTAATTATACATACATTACACTGCCTGTGCAGACACACACATTTGTATATGTTTCTAATCAGAAAGTCAATCAGTTCAGTTCAGCTCAGTTGCTCAGTCGTATCCGACTCTCTGCGACCCCATGAATCACAGCACGCCAGGCCTCCCTGTCCATCACCAACTCCCGGAGTTCACTCAAACTCACGTCCATAGAGTCGGTGATGCCATCCAGCCATCTCATTCTCTGTCGTCCTCTTCTCCTCCCGCCCCCAATCTTTCCCAGCATCACAGTCTTTTCCAGTGAGTCAACTCGTCGCATGAGGTGGCCAAAGTATTGCAGTTTCAGCTTTAGCATCAGTCCTTCCATTAGTACCGAACAAAACTAGATGCCTTTATACAGATGCTGGACAAGCCCAAACAAGAGCCCAAATGTAGGTTTGGCAAGTTATCTGGCATCATTTTTCTCCCCAGGGGTGGCACCCAGAGCCACTGATCAGAGCAGTGTGGGACCAGGCTTTTCTCATCTGTGGAGAATGTTGGATTCTCTTCTGTATTCTTCTTAACTGTCCCTGATATCAGACACCCATGTGTGTCTTGGCTTCAGCCGCTAGCAAGTCCTTCTCAAAGAGGTTTTCTGTCTGTGTACACAGCGCTCTCTCTCAGGGACTGTGTTTCGGCTAAAGAATCTTCTTCTTCTCTGAATTTCTGACATTAACTTGGGTTTTCAATTTTATGCAGGTCTATCAAAGCTCAGTTTACAGCTCAACACGATCAAACAAAATTATAGGTTGTTATTAGGACAAAACTCCCAGGCCTGGTCCATTTATTCCACAATTAAATTCTTGGGGGCATGGTAGATTAAAAGTAAACATTGGAATGTATGTGGGATAGCTATTTGTGGAATATTGCCATACAACTTCAGAGGCAATGGTAAAAACCCTCGGAAGGATGAGATGAACTCTTGGCCATGTAGCTTTTCTTAGGATTTTAATATGTTACAATTTATTGTTTATTGAGAACCCGGGTGGTTTCTTCATTTCCAAGAACCCAGGTGTCCACGTCACTGACATTTTTCCCCCTAGACTAGGGTTCCACCTCCTAAAGGGAAAATAATCACCATGCGTCATGTAAAGTTTATCTCAACCAGAAGTGTAGGCAGACACTGCAGAAATTTTTGTGCTTACCTGCTAAGCACAAAACATCAAGATCATATACATTTCTTTTCCCCTTTGGGGAAAAAGAGAAACAGAAGCTGCTGCAAAGCACTGGAGAATATAACCTGGTTACAGAAAAGACAGAACAAGAAACAAGCACTGAACCCACCTGATTCCACTGCCTGTGAAACAATCACCCCAGCTGGCAACATGCAGCGACGCAAAATCCCATCAGCAGATTACTAACAAGAACCTTCCACCTCTGAGACTTTCAAAATATTGTCTCTCTCTGTGGAGGTCATCTAAATAAAGAGATGCTGTGAAAACAGGATTTCAACATGGTTATGAGTATATTTGGGCTTCCCTGGTGGCTCAATCAAGAATCCACCTGCAATGCAAGAGATCCGGGTTCAATCCCTGGGTCAGGAAGATACTTTGGAGAGGGGAATGGCTACCCACTCCAGTATTCTTACCTGGAGAATTCCATTGACAGAGCAGCCTGGAGGGCTATAGTCCATGAGATCGCAAAGAATCGGACACAACCGAGCGACTAACACAAACAAATGAATATAGTGACTGTTTTAGTAAGAAGTTTATCCTCTTTTTTTCAATATGAACAAGGAAACCAATGTTTTCAGTAGCAAAGTGACAAGAAAGGATATTGCTTAGTTAATGAAAATAAGACCTCTATAAGCCCAGTTGCTGTAGGCATGAGAACTCAAACAAGAACTGATGACAATACACTCAACCACTGTCAGGAAAATTTAAATGAAATAGTAGAACAGTAAAGAAACAGTCAGGTGAGGTAAATGGGCTAATCATTCAGGCGGATCTAGCATGGACTTCCCAGTTCAATACCAGCAACAGCGAAAAGAACACCACAATCAATACAGCCCTCGAGGAAGCCCATTCTGAGCAGTCACTCACAAACCAAATGATTTCTCCAGCTGAGCCTGGTGAAGAGGAGGCAGATGAGTCAGCCTGCGATGGGGAAGGATTTCCTGGTGAGAGACCACCGCTGCTGCTGCTGTGCTCTGTCCAATCCTTTAACCCCAGTCCCTCTTGCCTGCCCCAGCTTCCAGGTGCTTCCTTCTGTCTGGGATCTCATGCAGACCCTGGCTTCCCCACGGCCCCCTGAGGCTGGGATGTGCAGTGTGAGCAGTCTCCAGCAGCATTTCCTTTGCATGATGAAGCTGCTCTGGTAGATGTGTATGGACTGGGTCTAATTTGGCTGAGTACAGGAATTAATGGGGTTGGGGGGCGAGAATCTACCTTAAGAATCCACCTTGCCATGCGGGGGACATCAGTTTGATCCCTGGTCTGGGAAGATTCCACATGCTGCAGGGCAACTAATAAGCCTGTGCTCCACAAGAGAAGCCACCACAATGAGAAGCCGCCGGCCACAACTGGAGAGTAACCCCTGCTCCTCGCTGCAACTAGAGAGTCTGCTCACAGCAATGAAGACCCAGCAGAGCCAAAAATAAATACATACATGCTCTAACAAAGACATTAATAGGAAGATTTGGGGCTATGCATGAGACACGCATCTCTTGCCCCTCCTCTTTCTAATTTCAGCAGTAGGTTACGGGCTAGGCAGCCTCAGAACCCGTGTTCCTCGGTCCAGACTTTCTGAGAAGAATGGGAGTCCAGCAGCTTCTTTACCCAGCTTCAAACCAACTTCTACATACACAAACTATTCCTCTTGTCTTCTAAACTCTCTTCTCCTAACAGAGTCGTAGCCAATATTTAGGCAATTAAAGGCACAACATCCAGCTTGTTGCCATCTGTGAACTGTAACAGGTAGAAGCAGCGGCCTCTTATGGGCTGAATTGTGCCTCCCTCCCCACAGTGCATATGCTGAAATCTTAAACACTGTCCAGGAAAGCTAGCCCCTTGTCCTCTACTTAAATTCCTTTCAGGACATTTCCTGGTGGTCCAGTTGTTAAGAATTGCCTTGTAGTGCAGGGGATGTAGGCTTGATCCCTGGGTCGGGAAGATCCCCTGGGGGAGGAAATGGCAATCCACTCCTGTATTCTTGTCTGGGAAATCCTACAGACAGCGGAGTTTGGTGGGCTACAGTCCATTGGGTTGCAAAGAGTCAGACATGACTGAGTAACTGAACATGCATGGTGGGGCTGGGATCCCACACCCAGCGGAGCAACCAACCCCTCGTGCTGCAACTATTGAGGGCCTGTGTCACAACTGCGGAGTCCATGCACCGCAACAAGGGATCCCGTGTGCTGCCACAAAGACCCAAGTCAAATAAATGAATAAAAAAATCCTCTCCACCCATCCTTCCCGCATCGCAGAAACCAGCAAGATTTTGTTTCCTCTCCCCTGGTTAGAGCTCACTGCCCAGAGGACCACCATACTCTCCAGGCTGCTGTGAGCGCCCCTGGACAATGTGTCCCCACACAGCCAGGCCACCAGGCTGTCGAATTGCTCACTCACCTCTCCGGTCACAAACTATTCACATTTTCGTAGATTTATCCTTCTTCTATTTCATCCCATCTGATTCTCACATCGTCCCTTTGATGACCCAATGGATGACTTTATGGCGTCTTATGCGAGAGACATCTTCTGAAAACCTTGCCTAATTCACAACTTGCCTATTTCCAGACTACTCCTGAAACAGGATGGTACTGCTCACCAGCTGAAGTGTCCCTGCCACTTCACAAAAGCACCAGGAGTTTTGCATTTACTCATTAATAGCTTCATCAGCTCTAAAATGACACGATTCTCGACAAAGGTGTGATCTGAAGGGATCTGAATTACTTCAAAGCTAAAGCATAAAGAGAGGCTTTTTTTTTTTTTTGCTTTGACGCTATTTGGGGTTCACATAGTATCGTTCTGTTCCATCTCACTGTTACCACTGTTTACAGACAGTCGAATCAGGGCTTACTGCGGAGAGGACTGACGCATGAGGACTCAGAGTTGGAGGTGTGGCCTGGCGATGGGCCCATCTGCGGGGCTCACTGCTGGGGCCTCAGAAATGGGGAGACCCTGTGTTTTAAATCTCACTCTGTAACCAACTAGCTGTGTCTTTCAGCAATAATCAGTCTATCAACACAGCCCTCGCTCTCAGCAGTGAGGGTTTCTATCTGCCAGGGCACCAAGGAAGGCACTTCTCCCATAATACTTCATCGTGACAGCAGTGCTGTCGCCATGACGCTGCTTCTTCCAGAACTGTGTGCCGCCCTCACTTCTCCAGGCGAGACGCGGCCACAGTAAACTCAACGTGTCTTATTTTCAACGAACGGAAAAAGAGGAAAAGGACAGGGGACTTCCCTGACGGTCTCGAGGCGAAGACTCCCTGCTTCCACTGCAGCGGGCATGGGTTTGATCCCCGGTCAGGGAGGGAAGGTCCCACATGCCGAGCGGCATGGCCAAAACAAACAGACAGACAAAACAATGACACGTGGGGCTAGGTACCTGGGACAGTGTGAGGGAGGAGATGGACACGTCTTTCCCCGTGAAGCTCAGGGTGTGAACACAAGGCGACACTTCTCCCACGCGGTGCTGAGGACCATTCTCGCAGCAATCACCAAGGAATCACCGCCTTAGTAACAGTAAAGAACCGACAGCCCTCACAGGCTTTCGACCATAAACAACTTGACCCCTGGGTTTATGAGGTATGGTTAGTATTTCCCAATGTGCAGAATAGAGGAGAATCCTAGAGAATTCCTGAAATATATCCAGTTTAATCAATCAGACAAGCACTCCAGGTCATGGGAATAGGGAATACATAGCAGCAAATCCTTTGACCAAGTCGTCATATCTGCCAAAGGGAGGTCGCTGGAATTGCAGGGGGGATTCTGGGTACCAAAGACATTTTCTCAAGCATTCCATTCTGATGGAATAATGTCAGTTCTCCAAATAAAGATGAGGTGCCACAGTTTCTGAATTCATCATAATCCTGCATTATAAACATTATAATGTGGATTTATTAACTTGCAAAATTTTTAAAGTATCCCCTTTGTAGCATCTAACAGTACTGAAAGAAAAGGAAAAGACACTAGGATGAGAAAATTTTTTTAAACTGGTACAGTGGTCTTCATTCTAAAAATGTATTGGGTGTGGAAGTTCGTTCATAAAATGACCGTTTGAAACGCAACAAGGGTTTGTCACAGAAATAACACTGCAATTGGTGATTAGATCTCAGGTTAACTCAAAAAAACTTAGTTGCTTTTTTTTTTTATCACAACAAAGTTGAATGTATTAATTCAACCACACAAGAGTTATAATCAAGCTCTTCTCCCTAGTGACACTGTTTACTTTCTAGTAAACATTTGAGATTTGTTATTATTGCCAGATTTTCTGTCTTTTCTTCCCTTCAAAATTCTCTTACCAGCCAGCATAGGAACCTAACCACTATTTATACCCACAGGTAACAAATGATCATATGGGAATATAATATACTAGAGAAGAGACATGTACTATGTAAAATATTAAGTATATTAAATGCATCTGACTGGAGGGTTGGAGAAGGAAATGGCAGTCCACTGCAGTATTCCTGCAGTATTCCTCTGTCCATGGGGAAAATCCCATGGACAGAGGAGACTGGCAGGCTCCAGTCCATGGAGTCACAAGAGTCGGAATTGACTTAGTGACTAAACCACCACAGAGGATTGGTAAAGATATAATCATGTAGCTATTTATTCTCAGAAACACTATTTGCTACATTAATAGTTCAGTTCAGTCGCTCAGTCATGTCCAACTCTTGGTGACCCCATAAATTGCAGCACACCAGGCCTCCCTGTCCATCAGCAACTCCTGGAGTCCACCCAAACCCATGTCCATTGAGTCTGTGATGCCATCCAACCATCTCATCCTCTGCTGTCCCCTTCTCCTCCTTCCCTCAGTCTTTCCCAGCATCAGGGTCTTTTCAAATGAGTCAGCTCTTTGTATCAAGTGGCCAAAGGATTGGAGTTTCAGCTTCAACATCAGTCCTTCCAATGAACACCTGGGACTGATCTCCTTTAGAATGGACTGGTTGGATATCCTTGCAGTCCAAGGGACTCTCAAGAGTCTTCTCCAGCACCACAGTTCAAAAGCATCAATTCTTCGGCCCTCAGCTTTCTTCACAGTCCAACTCTCACATCCATACACGACCACGGGAAAAACCATTGCCTTGACTAGACGGACCTTTGTTGGCAAAGTAATGTCTCTGCTTTTTAATATACTATCAAGGTTGGTCATAACTTTCCTTCCAAGGAGCAAGCGTCTTTTAATTTCATGGCTGCAATCAGCATCTGCAGTGATTTTGGAGCCCAAAAAAATAAAGTCTGACACTGTTTCCACTGTTTTTCCATCTATTTCCCATGAAGTGATGGGACCAGATGCCATGATCTTTGTTTTCTGAATGTTGAGCTTCAAGCCAACCTTTTCACTCTCCTCTTTTACTTTCATCAAGAGGCCTTTGAGTTCCTCTTCACTTTCTGCCATAAGGGTAGTGTCATCTGCATATCTGAGGTTATTGAGATTTCTCCCAGCAATCTTGATTCCAGCTTGTGCTTCTTCCAGCCCAGCGTTCCTCATGATGTACTCTGCATATAAGTTAAATAAGCAAGGTGACAATATACAACCTTGACGTACTCCTTTTCCTATTTGGAACCAGTCTGTTGTTCCATGTCCAGTTCTAACTGTTGCTTCCTGACCTGCATACAGGTTTCTCAAGAGGCAGGTCAGGTGGTCTGGGATTTCCATCTCTTTCAGAATGTTCCACAGTTTATTGTGATCGACACAGTCAAAGGCTTTGGCATAGTCAATGAAGCAGAAATAGATGTTTTTCTGGAACTCTCTTGCTTTCTCCATGATCCAGCGGATGTTGGCAATTTGATCTCTGGTGCCTCTGCCTTTTCTAAAACCTGCTTGAACATCTGGGAGTTCATGGTTTACATACTGCTGAAGCCTGGCTTGGAGAATTTTGAGCATGACTTTACTAGCGTGTGAGATGAGTGCAATTGTGCGGTAGTTTGAGCATTCTTTGGCATTGCCTTTCTAAGGTTAGATATTAAGATGCTACAAGGTTAAGTGTTGGGATGTTACAAGGTTAATGTTGGGATGTTGCAAGGTTAAATATTCAGATTTGCCTAGACTTAGACCAAGCTAGACAGCATATTAAAAAGCAGAGACATTAATTACTTTGCCAACAAAGGTCCATCTAGTCAAGGCTATGGTTTTTCCAGTGGTCATGTATGGATGTGAGAGTTGGACTATAAAGAAGGTTGAGTGCTGAAGAATTGATGCTTTTGAACTGTGGTGTTGGAGAAGACTCTTGAGAGTCCCTTGGACTGCAAGGACATCCAACCAGTCCATCCTAAAGGAGATCAGTCCTGGGTGTTTCATTGGAAGGACTGATGTTGAAGCTGAAACTCCAATCCTTTGGCCACCTGATACAAAGAGCTGACTCATTTGAAAAGACCCTGATGCTGGGAAAGACTGAGGGCAGGAGGAGAAGGGGACAGCAGAGGATAAGATGGTTGGATGGCATCAGTGACTCGATGGACATGGGTTTGGGTGGACTCTGGGAGTTGGTGATGGACAGGGAGGCCTGGCGTGCTGTGGTTCATGGGGTTGCAAAGAGTCAGACATGACTGAGTGACTGAACTGAGACATTATTTGATCAGCTTAAAAAATCCTAAATACAATAGTATATTTAAGGGTTTTACAAACTGAAGAAAAAAAATTTAAGGGAAATAATCCCATCAAACTATACCTCCAGTTTGTGTTCCTTATTAATCATTATATCTGATAAAGACATGGAATCATAATTATCTTATCATTGTGTTCACTGTGCAGAAAACAATGTCTAGAGCAGCTGTGAAAGGCTGAGAGCCACAAAACAGTGTTTTTATAAAACCACTAAGCAGAAATGACTCAGGAAAAAAAAAAACACAGGGATAATTATGTTTGGTGAGACTGAGAGAGCTAAAAGCCATCTTAAAAATCATAACGGAAACTTCCAGTTAAAGACGGCAGATTGAAAACATACACTTAGCTCTGTTCCTTCCACAAACCATACTACAAAGACAGTAAATTTCCCAGGACAGAGATAATAGGGGAAGAGAAAAGAACCACAGATATTTGGAAACCAGAAAACAGACGGCAAGTGGTAACGGGCTTAGCCAGTGTAAAAAGTTAAATATTCATCCGACAGTGGGGAAAGTTAAGAAGCAAACGGCTTGATACTACCACTTTGGAAAACTCTTGGGTGGTATTTACCAAAGATAAACCTACATCTTTCTGGTGACCCAGCAATTCCATTTCCAGGAATATAAATAATCAAATGCACAGGTCTATTAAAAGACATGAACACCCTGTCTGGACTCCTGACCCACAGAAACTGTTCCCTAATAAACAGGTGTTATTTTAAGCCAAAAAAGAGACATGATCAAGAATATTCATGGCAGCTTTATTCATAAAAATCCCAAAAGATAAATGACCCAGATATCCATTAAGTATAGAATGAGTAAATAAGCTATGATGCAATCACTAGATTGATATGCCACACAGCAATAATAAAGAACTAATAGCTGCTACATGCAATAACATGGATGAACCTTAGACATTGTGTAACAGTAGAAGCCAGAAGACTACATACTGTATGGTTCCATTATTCTACAGGTTAACAACAGGCAGAGCCAACTGACAGTGACAGAAAGGTTACTGACAAAGAGACACGAGGGAGGTTTCGAGTGTGTGGCGAACGTTCTCCATCTCTAACTGGTGGTTAAGGGTGGATTCACGTTTTCAAACTCTTCACGTCAGATTAACTGCATTTGAATCTATTTATATTAAATCTCAATTTAAAAAAATGTATAGAAAATGAATGAAAAGGAAAAAAATCTGCTTCATGTTACAGGCTCAGGCCCTGGAATTTGTGGTGACAGGTATGCTTGGAAATGGGAGTGAAAGGGGAAAAAAAGAAAGACCTAAGGACACTGGTATTGGGGATGGGGTGGGCTTCACTGTGGTGGAGACCACGGAACACAAGCCCTCCCACAAGAAGAGTCCAATCAGCTTTCGAACACTGCCCTGGTTTCGTGTGTGTGCCCCACCCTCAAAACTGCAGTGGGCAGCCAGATCAACAGACACCTGAAGAAAGTGTACGACATGAAAGACACTCCCAAACGATCACAACACGTGGAAACAGACTACCTGGCGAAAAAAAACATTACCAGACATTTGACACCCAGCCCAAACTGCCAATTTAATGTGAGGGTAGATCAAAGATATTTTCAGATGTAACTTCTACTCCAGAAGCTGCAAGAGGACATAATCCATCTAAAAAGGAAAGAAACGAGGATCCAACATGAGAGAGAGGTAGTCAGTCCCTTGAACAGGATTGGAAGTCCTAAGATGACAGCTGTTAGGCAAGAATAACCTGTTAGTGAAATTGACAGAATGCCTAATAATTTTTTTAATGTAATGACATACCTTCCAAAGGCATGTGCACTTAAAACCTTCTGTAGAAAAGACTGACATTGATCTAGCACATTTTGAAAACTGAGAAATTTTATTTTTAAAAATGCAAATAAAATTTTCAGGAGAAATAAACACAGCATACTTCATGGACAGAGGAGCCTGGTGGGCTATAGCCCATCAGGTTGCAAAGAGCCAGATAAAACTTAGCGACTAAACAACAGTAATTATATGGCTCAGTGGTGAGCAGTGTTAAAAATACTGTATAAATGGATGAACTATTACAAATATGGACTACAATATAACCAAAATTAGGATTTAACAAAGATGCAAATTCAATCAACAACAAGCAGATTCAGAAACAGCAGCATACACATGTTATTTAGAATGATGGAAGTGATTACGAACAAAATCAGCTAAAATCACTGATGGTGGTGGCCACTGGGATGACCAGTGGGCATGTGAGGAGTCATGAGCTGTTGCTTCTCACAACATCCTGTGTACAATCTGACTCACTAATCTGTGTGCATATGCCGTATATATAACACTGACAGAGATCAAAGACTAAACCAGAAAAGCAAAACTTTTAATCATAACTCTTCGTTTCCTATAAAATAGCAAGTCCATAACCTACATAAACCACTACACAATAATTTTTGTAATTAAAAAAAGAATCACTTTCCTGTCCCTGAAGGTATTTAAATGACTGGCTCCAGAAGGCAGTTCAGCTTCCTTATGTGTCTGCAGGTTTCCCATGACCTTCCATCAGAGCAGATGAAGAGACGGATGGAAGCTGTACCCAGTGGGTCACGGGTCCCAGCGTGCACCCCCATGAAGACCACCAGGCAACTGAGCCTCTGGGAGAACAGAGCTCGGCCAGGGCCTGAGATTACAGAGCTCCTCTGTCTGGTAGGCTGCAGTCCATGGGATCGCTATGAGTCGGACATGACTGAGCGACTTCACTTTCACTTTTCACTTTCACGCATTGGAGAAGGAAATGGCAACCCACTCCAGTGTTCTTGCCTGGAGAATCCCAGGGACGGGGGAGCCTGGTGGGCTGCCGTCTATGGGGTCACACAGAGTTGGACACGACTGAAGTGACTCAGCAGCAGCAGCTGTCTTCCGTACTCTCAACCACTCCCCCAAGCCCAGCACCAGACTTCAGAGACCAGGCATGGCAGGGAAACGCAGGACAGGAACGGGATGAGGGACGTCCCTGGTGGTCCCTTAGTCTAGCGGCTAAGACTCTGTGCTCCCAATGCATGGGGCCCGAGTTTGATTCCTGGTCAGGAAACTAGATTGTGCGTACCACAACTAAGACTGGATGTAGCCAAACACATAAATACTTAAAAAAGTTATTAAAAGAAAATAAAATGGAGTTGGCCCTGCCAATGGGCAGAGAAGAAGCAGGGTCCCCGACTGTCTGAAGGATCAGCTGGAGAGACTTGAATCGCCGCCATCACAAGTACACAGATGTCCAGGGAGATCCTAGGTGCAACTCCTTTTCACAGGCCTGAAAATCTGCCCCTCTGACATACTCCACAGAACAATATTTATTTTTCCCTTTTTAAAAAATGTGTTTATTTATGACTTCTCTGGGTCCTTCTTACTGCACAGGCTTTCTCTAGTTGCGGTGAGCAGGGGCTACTCACTAGTTGTGATGTGTGGGCTTCTTGTGGCGGTGGCTTCTCTTTAGTGGAGCACAGTCTCTAGGGTGAGGGGGCTCAGTAGTTGTGGCGCATGGGCTTAGCTGCCCGGAGGCATGTGGAATCTTCCCGGACCAGGGATCAAACCTGTGGCACTTGCATTGCAAGGCGGGTTCTTATTCACTGTACCGCCAGAGAAGTCCTAACTTCCCCTTCTCATCTCTTGCGGAAAGAGAGGCATGAGCAGCCTATGACTATAAAGCAATTTGTACCAAGATCCAGGTGCCCCTTCCCCAAAGATAAACTGCATGCAGTGTAACAATATGTCTAATTATACTGCCTGCTTTAATAGGACTGTTATGAAGATGAAGTGAGTTCATCCTTGCAAAGCACTTAGAACAAAGCCTGGCACACAGCAAGCTGCATAAATGTTAGTTACATAAATGAAGTAAAATGAGGGAAGATAATATGGTGTGTTCGCAAAGGTGTTATGAGAAGTCTCCGTCCAGAAGCCATGCTCACACGCTGATGAAGTGTTTCTATGAGAGATTAAACAGGGCCTGCCCCCTCAGAGACCCCACGAGCAGAGAAAAGTTATATTTGGATGAAACCAAATGGTGGAAGAGAGTAGTTTGGAATCTAAGATGCTATACAGACAATCTATCTCAAAAAATACTTAAAAAAATTTTTTTAAAATTTAATTTGACATAGTGATAAATATTGGGTTTTTTTTTGGACCCTTCTTATACAAATGTACTTATTTACAAAACATAAACAGACTCAAAGATTTCGAAAACAAACTTATGGTTACCAAAGGGGAAAGGAGAAGAGGGTGATAAATTAAGAGTTTGGGATTAACATATACACACTACCAGTTATCTGGAGAAAGGAATGGTTACCCATTCCAGTATTCTTGCCTGGGGAATTCCTTGGACAGAGGAGCCTGGTGGGCTATAGTCCGTGGGGTCACAAACAGTCAGACATGACTGAGTGACTAACACGTTCAACACTACATATTAAATAGAAAATCAACAAGGACCCACTGTATAGCAAAAGGAACTCCAGAACTCTACTCAAAATCGTGTCATAACCTATACAATTAGAGAATCTGAACAAAAATGAATATATGGACTGACACATGTGTAACTGAATCACTTGCTGCACACCTGAAACACGACATTGTAAAGCAACTATACTTCAGTAAAACTGAAAGAAAACCTAAAACCTCTCCAGATGCAATGTTCTTACTGCTCACAGCTTTTCTGAAGAACAGAAAGTTAACAGTCTAAGTTTACCCCTGCCTGATATCAAAGAATTCTATGAACCACATCCGGTCGGCAGAGGCCAGAGGGGCCATCTGAGACCCAAGAAGAAAAGGGACACTGGAGCTGGGCAGCAACGGGGCTCGAGGTCACCAAATGGTGACCAGAGAGGGAACAGCAGAAACGAACAGCTGGAAGGAACAAGTGAGCAATTTTCTGACTTCTTGGTATTCACCCTCTCGGTATTAGGGGACACCTGCCTGCAAGACTAAAGGATCTGGCTGCCTTTTTTTTTAATGTAAAAATTACCAAGGAAAAGTCATCATGATAATAAGAATGCCTGATGCCCACTCATGATCAATTGTTAACAGGGTATTTAATGCAGTAGAGGGATTGTGAGCAGATGTGGCAGAATGTGGGTTATTCTTTTTAGAAAATGTTAGTTCGTATCATGAAATCCATGAGATAATCCAAACACCCATCAGTAAAGGAGGCTGTGTTCTTTCTTCTTGGGGAGGGGTGTTAAGAGGGGTTCCTTAAGCCATAGATGTGGACTGGCACCCTTCTATTAAAAATAATTTTCTGCAAAGAACCAGATGTGGAGCTAAAGGCAGGAATAAAGGAATGCACAACTCAAACACTGTGCCTGCTTTCAGTAAAGATGGCCTTGGACCACCCTATCCTCACCCTTGAGCCAACCTTTATAGCACCCAAGCCAGTGATTCTCCAACCTTGTTCCCAAGATGAGAGAAGAAAGCATGGCTCATTGGTAGTCATGTGATTCTCTAAGAGACTAGCCTCTTGGAAGAGCCCAGGCACACCCACACCACAAGACACGAGGGAGCCAAACAGGGAGGGACCCTGAAGTTCACGTCAATGCTTGGTTAGTAACAGACCCAACAACTGGACTGCTGGGCACCAAGCTGCTGAAAGACTGGCAGGCTTCCTGCTAGTGAACACGTGAGTTACCTACACAGAAATCATCAGACCAAAGCCTCTATAAGGTAGCAATTATTTCTGTGTTGGGAACCGTTCCGTTCCATTCAGTCGCTCAGTCGTGTCCGACTCTTTGCGACCCCGTGGACTGTAGCCTACCAGGTTTCTCCGTCCATGGGATTCTCCAGGCAAGAATACTGGAGTGGGTTACCATCTCCTTCTCCAGGGGACCTTCCCGACCCAGGGATCGAACCCGGGTCTCCCGCATTGGAGGCAGACGCTTTAACCGCTGAGCCACCAGGCAAGCTCCTGCAAATTCCAGAAGCACTTTAGACTTTTTGCTAACAGCAAGGCAAATCATATGCAGGCTCATATAGACACAGAGAGAGAAAATGAAAGGTAACAGGCAAGAGCTTGGAACTAGAAGAAAAACATGAGGTACCAGTTCTTTTTTTGTTAATATTTAATATTTGTTTATTTGGCTGTGCAGGTCTTAGTTGTCGCATACAGGATATTCATTGCATCATGCAGGATCTTTCATTGATGCATACGGACTCTCTAGCTGTGGCAAGGGGGCTTAGTTGCTCCACAACATGAAGGATCTTAGTTCCCCGACCAAGGCTTGAACCCACATCCCCTGCATTGCAAGGCAGATTCTTAACCACTGGACCATCAGGGAAAAGTCCCTAGGTACCAGTTCTTAATTATTCTTCCTAACACAGAGTTGGGATCCACCCTGCAGATCTGTTGTTACAAAATCACTCCTTAAGTTACACATTCAATGTAGGAGGAAATGATTTCTTTTGAAGGACATACATGAAATATTTTTTTTCCTGAAAATTTAAAAATTTCTCATCTGATGGGTTCTCATATTTGGAAGCATCCATCATACCATACAGTAGATTATTTGCCAGGCCTTGAACTGCAAAACCAAAACACAACCAAAAATATTTTCTCCATCCTAATGTTAGCATTGCCTTGATCACAGAAATCAGTGTTGCCCCTCCCCCAAACACGCACTAGAGTCACTCAGAATTCTAGCAGCTGTCAGGTGGGTGCCCTGCAGCTCGGAGGGCCCTGGGCCAGATGTTCGCAAGTCATTCTACTTGGAGGTAATCTGAGCAGAAAGGTCAGGAAGAGGAAGGGAAGGACGGGGACAGCCAATCAGAAGATGCGTTTTCCCACTGTACCCTGGTAAATCTGCACTTGAGGTTAGCACCCTTGTGCCTGCTGGGTGGGAGGAAGTCAAGACACACAAAACAGGCCAAGAATATAGGAGGCAATTGCGGTGAATCAAAAAATAAGGAAGACAACGAACATTTAAAAAGAGAACAAACACTGCCAGAGAAAAGGGGATACTGGCAAAGAGAGGACAATACCTAGGTATGAAGCACCGCAGAACACATTTTTAACACATCTTCTTAAAGAGGCAGATCCTGAACGAAGCAGATCTATCATGAAAATGTTTCTATCTTAAAGTAGAAAAAGTAATACTACTTGTGGCTGATTCATGTTGAGGTTTGACAGAAAACAACAAAATTCTGTAAAGCAATTATCCTTCAATTAAAAAATAAATTAATTAAAAAATATACTGAAGGACTTTGCTGGTGGTTCAGTGGTTAAGAACCTGCCTTGCAATGCAGGGGATGAAGGTTCGATCCCTGGCTGGGGAACTAAGATCCCACATGCCGGGGGCAACTAAGCCCGAGAACTGCAACAAAAGAAGCTTGTGCGCTTTGGAGCCTGTGAGCTGCAACTACTGAGCTTGGAAGCCAAAACTAGAGAGTCTGTGCTCTGTAATGATGATCTCACATGCTGGAAGACCCAACACAGCTGAATAAAATATAATCATAATCTGAACATCGAAAATATTATTACTTAAGGGGCTCTGATCATTGTTTTATTTTAGTGAACGTGTAAAAATTATGAAGGATGGTGTGTTCTTAATGAAGGGACATTATGCAGCCATTCACAATGATGCTTATAATAATAAGGAGGCTTGTTTATGTTTCATGAAAAGTCGCGGCACCCAAAACTGCAAATAATGTATGACCTCAGCTATGCAGAACACATTTAAGATTAGGAAGGACATATGCCACCAATGTTAATAGTTACTGCCTCTGGGTAATACAGAGTTATGAGTGATTTTTCTCATTATCCTTCTTCCCAAATTTCTTTCAGTTGGGCATCTATCACTTTAATAATCAGAAAAACCATACACATTAAAAAACAGGTTGCAGGGATGAAATATCTCCAAATATTTTAATTTACAAACGCAGAACTGTAAGCTATGAACATGAATATAGATGATCATTGTTTCATTTATCCTGAAATAAGAATACCTGGGCTTTCTGGAATAACAAAGGGCAAAAGCTCCTGGCAAAGCACCTTACCTGCTCAAACAGAAAATGATTATGCAAATTAGTCTTAAGAGTAGGGACTAACCATGGGGTAAATGCTTCTTAAATAGCCTACTATCCAAGGCTCTGTACTAAAAATTATAACCCTGCTCATAGAATGAATGTCACCTCATTAGAGCCCAAATGTAAAATCACGCCCAATTATAGTTGCAGTATTATTAGCAAGCTGTTTTTTTACCAAAACATGTTTAAAGTAGATGCTAAATTCTGTCAGGCTAATAATCATTGCGCCCTGGTAGGAAAAAAAATCAAATGTAGAGGCTTTCATAGGGTCAGCTATAATCATTCTAGAGACAGCACAGAATTGTGGAAGGTGAGACCCAGAGGGAGGGAGGGAGGTTTGGGTTTGAGCCTTGGTTCTGCCACCAACAGAGATGCATGACCTCAAGCAAGTTCTTTATTCTTCCTGAGATTCCATTTCTAATTGCAAAATGAGTATGATAATGTTCACCGTGCCAGAACTCCCATGAGAATAAGGAAAATGCATCTGAGAGTGACTAATGCCTGGCTCATACTGGACAGTTGATGAATAAATGAACAAATAACCAAAGTGGGTGGATTTTTTCCTACTTGTCCACTAACACCAAAGTACTTTTTCTGGTAAATACTGGGGCAACAGTAAGCTAGCCTAACACCCATTTCCTTCCTTTTTCCCCTGTTCACCTCCAGTGTAGAGGCTAGAAAAGTTACCCACCTGGTTTCCAAACTTCTTTCTAACAAGTAACGAAGTGATATAAGCAGAAATTGACTGGGTGGATTCTAGGGAAACTGATTTCTAAACAAAAGGGTCAGATGTCAGTGGTACTATCTCCATATCTTCCTTCTCTGAAACGTGAAGGCAATGGCTGGGCCACAGCAGCCATATTGTACTTATGAGGAAAGTAACAAGAACATGGCAGAGATGCCCCATCACGATAGTGTTAAGCAACTTGGTTGATGCCAGGAGCTGCTTATCTTTAGAGTTGCTGTTAACAGCTTCCCTAATAGCTCAGTTGGCAAAGAATCCACCTGCAATGCAGGAGACCCTGGTTCGATTCCTGGGTTGGGAAGATCTGCTGGAGAAGGGAAAGGCTACCCACTCCAGTATTCTGGCCTAGAGAATTTCATGCACTACACAGTACATGGGGTTGCAAAGAGTTGGACACAACTGAGCGATTTTCACTCACTCAAGAAAAATAAGCCCTACCTTATTTAAGCTACTGTAAAACAAACAAACTGGTTTTTCCAGTGGTTATGTATGGATGTGAGAGTTGGACCGTGAAGAAAGCTGATCGCTGAAGAATCGATGCTTTTGAACTGTGGTGCTGGAGAAGACTCTTGAGAGTCCCTTGGACTGCAAGGAGATCCAACCAGTCCATTCTAAAGGAGATCAATCCTGGGTGTTCATTGGAAGGACTGATGCTAAAGCTGAAACTCCAATACTTTGGCCACCTCATGCGAAGAGTTGACTCACTGGAAAAGACTCTGATGCTGGGAAGGATTGGGGGCGGGAGGAGAAGGGGACGACAGAGAATGAGATGGCTGCATGGCATCACCGACTCGATGGACATGAGTTTGAGTGAACTCTGGGAGTTGGTGATGGATAGGGGGGCCTGGCGTGCTGTGATTAATGGGGTTGCAAACAGTCGGACACGACTGAGCAACTGAACTGAACTGAACAGAAAACAAACAAACAACAAAAAACCTACAACCAGAGCATTCGTAAAGAATACAAATCATAAGTATAATTAGGCCTGGTGCTTGCTCTCATGGAGCTTACTGTCTACTGAGAATAAGGATGATAAAAAAGGGCTCACAGGCTTAGAATTCTTAGTCAGCCCTCCATTTCCACAGGTTCTATATCTATACTCAACCAACAGCATATGGAAAAGATTTGGGGGAAAAAATTCTAACATGTTCCAAAAATCAAAACTTGAACTTGCTGTGTGTTAGCAATTATTTACATAGCCTTTACATTGTATTTACAACTATTTTCATAGTATTTACATCATATTCGGTATTATAAGTGGGCTTTCCTGGTGGATCAGATGGTAAAGAGTCTGCCTGCAATGCAGGAGACCCAGGCTCCATCTTGGAGTTGGGAAGATCTCCTGGCGTATTATAAGTAATCTTGAGATGACCGAATGTATACTGGAAGACATTTGCAGATTACATGCAAATACTACATCATTTTACATAAGGAACTCGAGAATCCACAGATTTTAGCATCTGAAGTGGGGAAGGGTCCTGGAACTAATTGCCCCATGGATAATGAGGGACAACTGTATTTTTAGTGCTTTAAGAAGGGGCTGCTTGAAACTCCTTCAAAGATGAGAGCATGTGAACCAGTTGAGGTGGTCAAAGGCAGCCTCCCTGACTGCGTCATGTTAAGGAAGGTGGGGGTGAAGACAAGAATTCTCAGGGGAGTAAAGAGCAGGTGAAAGGCCCTGTGGCAGGGAGGAAGAGTACAAAATCAGTTCAATTCAGTTCATTTCAGTCGCTCAGTCGTGTCTGACTCTTTGCGACCCCATGAATCACAGCATGCCAGGCCTCCCTGTCCATCACCAACTCCCGGAGTTCACTCAAACTCATGTCCACAGAGTCGGTGATGCCATCCAGCCGTCTCATTCTCTGTCGTCCCCGTCTCCTCCCACCCCCAATCCCTCCCAGCATCAGACTCTTTTCCAGTGAATCAACTCGTTGCATGAGGTGGCCAAAGTATTGCAGTTTCAGCTTTAGCATCAGTCTTTCCAATGAACACCCAGGATTGATCTCCTTTAGAATGGACTGGTTGGATCTCCTTGCGGTCCAAGGGACTCTCAAGAGTCTTCTCCAGCACCACAGTTCAAAAGCATCAATTCTTCGGCGATCAGCTTTCTTGTCCAACTCTCACATCCATACATGACCACTGGAAAAACCATAGCCTTGACTAGACGGACCTTTGTTGGCAAAGTAATGTCTCTGCTTTTTAATATGCTGTCTAGGTTGGTCATAACTTTCCTTCCAAGGAGGATCTTAAAAAAGGACGGTGGTCGGGCGCACAGAGAACATGGAGAAGCACAGTACAACAGCAGCCCCCAACCCTTTCAGCACCAGGGACAAATTTCGTGGAAGGAGATTTTTTCACGGACCGGGGGTGGGGAGGTTTCAGGATGATTCAAGTGTGTGACATTTATTGAGTGCTTTATTTCTAATCCAGTGCTACCACTGATCTGAAGGAGGTACTCGTCT
This sequence comes from Moschus berezovskii, assembly GCF_049115385.1. Taxonomy (NCBI): domain Eukaryota; kingdom Metazoa; phylum Chordata; class Mammalia; order Artiodactyla; family Moschidae; genus Moschus; species Moschus berezovskii. The sequence continues at coordinate 30,815,755 of NC_142486.1, read as the reverse complement.
GTGGCCCAGAGGCTGGGGACCCATGCAGTACAAGATCAGACGGTGGTGGTGGGCAGGGTCAGCTCTCTTTGGACCTTGTATTGAAGTGTTCAGTGTCTAGCATTTTATGTTTTTTGTATTTTGCTTTTCCCTAAGACCAAGGGAAGCTACAGAAGTGAGTCAGGGAAGAAGGAACAAGATGGTGGAGGAATAGGACAGCAAGACCACTCTCTCCCCCACAAATTCATCAAAAGAACATTTGAATGCGGAGTAAAGTCCACAAAACAACTTCTGAGTGCTGGCAGAGGACATCAGGCACCCAGAAAAGCAGCCCATTGTCTTCGAAAGGAGGTAGGAAAAAACATAAAAGATAAAAAGAGAGACAAAAGAAGTGAGGACGGAGCTCCGTCCCAGGAAGGGAGGCTTTAAAAAGAAAGAAGTTTCCAAACACCAGGAAACACTCTCACTGGCGAATCTGTGGTGAGCCTTGGAAGCTCAAAGGGCCACACAACCGGGAGGAAAAAGAAAGAAATAATTAAAACCCACAGATTACCCACCAAACGGTAACTCCCAGCGGAGAAGCAGCGCAGATGCCTGCATACGCCATTAGCAAGCGGGGGCTGGGCAGGGAGGAGCTGGCTGAACTGCTTAGAGAGAGGACTGGGTTTGAATGCCGCGAGAACAATCTGAGAGAACTGGGGATAGCAAAGCAGACTGGGATAGCTTTCCCACGAAAAGGCGGAAAGCTCTAACCTAAGACTCTGCCAGCCCCACTCACAGAAGAAAGGACTGAGCAGAACAAGCCAGCTGTGGTCGGCCCATCCCCCATCCCCCGCAGAGACAGGCAGGGAGGGCAGCCAGAACCGGAGGGGGCAATTGCGGCCCCAGAAAGGCATCTGATACCAAACTGCAGGCAGGCTGCGTTGCTAATCAAGACTTCTTGGGCTCGGGCCAGTCGATATCCGCCTGAGAAGGTGCACTGGCTGTACACCCAGAAAACCGAGTGGCAGGGACTGGGGAGGCGATAAGTTGCAGCAACCGCGCTCGCCAAACACCTGGTCACCTGAGCTGCTCCGACCGGGGAAGGCCCAAAACGCAGGCCCAACCAAGTCTGCACCTTTGTGGAGTACCCGAGAACCTGAAATTGGGCCGCTCAGACCTGGGAAGTGCATACAATCCAGCGCCGGCCTCAGACAGTTCTCGGCAGAGCAACCTAGAGCCTGTGCAGTATAGACTGGGACAGCATACGTGCTGTGAGCGGGGGCAAACCCAGTGTGGCCGAGACGCTGCGAGCACTCCCCACAGACGCCAGAGATATTCGACTGCAGCGTTCCTCCCTTCCCAGAACAGGACAGAACAACTGAGCCTTAAAAAGTGTCCACCCGCCCCCTAATATCAGGGAGGAAATTAGACACTGAAGAAACCAGCAAATAGAAGCTAAAACAGAGGGAACCACCTTGGAAATGACAGATAGAGTAGTCTAGAGGCTACTCCAAGAATAAGAACAAAAACCAGAGGCAAGAGGCTTAAGCCCGAATCCTGAGAATACGAGAGAACTCCTGACTCCAGGGAACAATAATCGATAGGAGCTCATCAAACGTCTCCATACCTACACTAAAACCAAGCACCACCCAAAGGTCAACAAGTTCCAGAGAAGACATACCACGCAAATTCTCCAGCAACACAGGAAACTAGCCCTGAGCTTCAATATACAGGCTGCCCAAAGTCACTCCAAACCCACTGACATTTCATAATTCATTACTGGACACTTCATTGCACTCCAGAGAGAAGAAATACAGCTGCATCCACCAGAACATTGACACAAGCTTCCATAACCAGGGAACCTTGACAAGTCACCAGTCCAACCCCACACACAGCGAGGAAACTACATAATAAAGAGAACTCCACAAACGGCCAGAAGAGGGAAAGGCCACCCCAAGCAAAGCAATATAAGCAAGACGAAGAGGCAGAGAAATACCCAGCAAGTAAAGGAACAAGATAAATGCCCACCAACACAAACAAAAGAGGAAGATATAGGGAATCTACCTGATAAAGAATTTCGAATTTTGGTGGTGAAAATGATTCAAAATCTTGAAAGCAAAATGGAGTTACAGATAAATAACCTGGAGAAAAGGATTGAGAAGATGGAAGAAAGGTTTAATAAGGACTTAGAGGAAATAAAAAAGAGTCAATATGCAATGAATAATGCAATAGATGAGATCAGAAACACTCTGGAGGGAACAAACAGTAGAATAACAGAGGCAGAAGACAGGATAAGCGAGCTAGAAGATAGAATTGTAGAAATGAATGAAACAGAGAGGAAAAAAGAAAAACGAATTAAAAGAAATGAGGACAATATTAGAGACCTCTGGGACAACGTTAAATGCTCCAACATTTGAATCATAGGAGTCCCAGAAGAAGAAGACAAAAAGAAAGACCATGAGAGAATACTTGAGGAGATAATAGTTGAAAACTTCCCTAAAATGGGGAAAGAAATAATCACCCAAGTCCAAGAAACCCAGAGAGTCCCTAACAGGATAAACCCAAGGCGAAATACTCCAAGACACATATTCATCAAATTAACAAAGATCAAACACAAAGAACAAATATTAAAAGCAGCAAGGGGAAAGCAGCAAATAACACACAAAGGGATTCCCATAAGGATAACAGCTGATCTTTCAACAGAAACTCTTCAGGCCAGGAGGGAATGGCAAGACATACTTAAAGTGATGAAAGAAAATAACCTACAGCCCAGATTACTGTAGCCAGCAAGGATCTCATTAAAATATGAAGGAGAAATCAAAAGCTTTACAGACAAGCAAAAGCTGAGAGAATTCAGCATCACCAAACCAGCTCTCCAACAAATGCTAAAGGTTCTTCTCTAGACAGGAAACACAGAAAGGGTATATAAACTTGAACCCAAAGCAATAAAGAAAATGGCTACGGGATCATACTTATCAATAATTACCTTAAACATAAATGGGTTGAATGCCCCAACCAAAAGAGAAAGGCTGGCTGAATGGATACAAAAACAAGACTCCCATATATGTTGTCTACAAGAGACCCACCTGAAAACGAGGGACACATACAGACTGAAAGTGACGGGCTGGAAAAAGATATTCCACGCAAATAGAGACCAAAAGAAAGCAGGAGTAGCAATACTCATATCAGATAAAATAGACTTTAAAACAAAGGCTGTGAAAAGAGACAAAGAAGGAAACTACATAATGATCAAAGGATCAATCCAAGAAGAAGATATAACAATTATAAATATTTATGCACCCAACATAGGAGCACCGCCATATGTAAGACAATTACTAACAAGTATGAAAGGGGAAATAAACAATAATGCAATAATAGTAGGAGATTTTAATACCCCACTTACATCTATGGATAGATCAACTAAATAGAAAATTAACAAAGAAACACAAACTTTAAATGATACAATAGACCAGTTAGATCTAATAGATCTCTATAGGACATTTCACCCCAAAACAATGAATTTCACCTTTTTCTCAAGCGCACACAGAACCTTTTCCAGGACAGATCACATTCTGGGCCATAAATCCAGCCTTGGTAAATTCAAAAAATTGAAATAATTCAAAGCATCTTTTCTGACCACAATGCAGTAAGATTAGATCTCAATTACAGGAGAAAAACCATTAAAAATGCCAACATATGGAGGCTGAACAACACGCTGCTGCATAATGAACAAATCATGGAAGAAATCAAAAGAGACATCAAAATATGCATAGAAGTGAATGAAAATGAAAACACAACAAGCCAAAACCTCTGGGACACTGTAAAAGCAGTGTTAAGGGGGAAGTTCATAGCAATATAGGCACACCTCAAGAAACAAGAAAAAAGTGAACTAAATAACCTAACTCTATATCTAAAGCAACTAGAAAAGGAAGAAATGAAGAACCCCAGGGTCAGTAGAAGGAAAGAAATCATAAAAATTAGGGCAGAGATAAATGCAAAATAAACAAAAGAGACCATAGCAAAAATCAACAAAGCCAAAAGCTGGTTCTTTGAGAAGGTAAATAAAATTGACAAACCACTAGCCAGACTCATCAAGAAACAAAGGGAGAAGAACCAAATCAATAAAAAATTAGAAATGAAAATGAAGAGATCACAACTGACAACACAGAAATACAAAGGATTATTAGAGAATACTATCAGCAATTATATGGCAATAAAATGAATAACCTGGAAGAAATGGACAAATTCCTAGAAAAGTACAACTTTCCAAAACTGAACCAGGAAGAAATAGAAAATCTGAACAGACCCATCACAAGCACGGAAATTGAAACTGTAATCAAAAATCTCCCAGCAAACAAAAGCCCAGGTCCAGACAGCTTCACAGCTGAATTCTACCAAAAATTTAGAGAAGGGCTAACACCTATTCTACTCAAACTCTTCCAGAAAATTGCTGAGGAAGGGAAACTTCCAAACTCATTCTATGAGGCCACCATCACCCTAATCCCAAAACCTGGTAAAGATCCCACAAAAAAAGAAAACTACAGGCCAATATCACTGATGAACATAGATGCAAAAATCCTTAACAAAATTCTAGCAATCAGAATCCAACAGCACATTAAGAAGATCATACATCATGACCAAGTGGGCTTTATCCCAGGAATGCAAGGATTCTTCAATATCTGCAAATCAATCAACGTAATACACCACATTAACAAACTGAAAAATAAAAATCATATGATTATCTCAATAGATGCAGAGAAAGCCTTCGACAAAATTCAACATCCATTTATGATAAAAACCCTCCAGAAAGTGGGAATAGAAGGGACATACCTCAACATAATAAAAGCTATATATGACAAACCCACAGCAAACATTATCCTCAATGGTGAAAAACTGAAAGCATTTCCCCTAGAGTCAGGAACAAGACAAGGGTGCCCACTCTCACCACTACTATTCAACATAGTTCTGGAAGTTTTGGCCACTGCAATCAGAGCAGAAAGAGACATAAAAGGAATACAAATCGGAAAAGAAGAAGTAAAACTTTCACTGTTCACTGATGACATGATCGTCCTCACAGAAAACCCTAGAGACTCTACTAGAAAACTACTAGAGCTAATCAATGAATACAGTAAAGTTGCAGGATATAAAATCAACACACAGAAATCCCTTGCATTCCTATACACTAATAATGAGAAAATAGAAAGAGAACTTAAGGAAACTATTCCATTCACTGTTGCAACGAAAAGAATTAAATACTTAGGAATATATCTACCTAAGGAAACAAAAGACTTGTACGTAGAAAACTATAAAACACTAGTGAAAGTAATCAAAGAGGACACTAATAGATGGAGAAATATACCGTGTTTGTGGATTGGAAGAATAAATATTGTAAAAATGAGTATACTACCCAAAGTAATTTATACATTCAATGCAATCCCTAACAAGCTACCAACGATATTTTTCACAGAACTAGAACAAATAATCTCACAATTTGTATGGAGAATACATAAAAACCTTGAATAGCCAAAGCAATCTTGAGGGAAAAGAATGGAACTGGGGGAATTAACCTGCCGGACTTCAGGCTCTACTACAAAGCCACAGTCATCAAGACAGTATGGTACTGGCATAAAGACAGAAATATAGATTAATGCAACAAAATAGAAAGCCCAGAGATAAATCCACACACCTATGGACACCTTATCTTTGACAAAGGAGGCAAGAATATAAAATGGAGAAAAGACAGTCTCTTTAACAAGTGGTGCTTGGAAAACTGGTCAGCCACTTGTAAAAGAATGAAACTAGAACACTTCCTAACACCATACACCAAAATAAACTCAAAATGGATTAGAGAGCTAAATGTAAGACCAGATTCTATAAAACTCCTAGAGGAGAACATAGGCAAAACACTCTCCGACATAAATCACAGCAGGATCCTCCAAGACCCACCTCCCAGAATATTGGAAATAAAAGCAAAAATAAACAAATGGGACCTAATTAAAATCAAAAGCTTCTGCACAGCAAAGGAAACTATAAGTAAGGTGAAAAGACAGCCTTCAGAATGGGAGAAAATAATAGCAAATGAAGCAACTGATAAAGGATTTATCTCCAAAATATACAAGCAGCTCCTGCAGCTCAATTCCAGAAAAATAAATGACCCAATCAAAAAATGGGCCAAAGAACTAAACAGACATTTCTCCAAAGAAGACATACAGATGGCTAACAAACACATGAAAAAATGCTCAACATCCCTCATAATCAGAGAAATGCAAATCAAAACCACAATGAGATACCATTTCACACCAGTCAGAATGGCTGCTATCCAAAAGTCTACATGCAATAAATGCTGGAGAGGGTGTGGAGAGAAGGGAACCCTCTTACACTGTTGGTGGGAATGCAAACTAGTACAGCCACTATGGAGAACAGTGTGGAGATTCCTTAAAAAAGTGGAAATAGAACTGCCATATGATCCAGCAATTGCACTCCTGGGCATACACACTGAGGAAACCAGAATTGAAAGAGACACATGTACCCCAATGTTCACTGCAGCACTGTTTATAATAGCCAGGACATGGAAGCAACCTATATGTCCATCTGCAGATGAATGGATAAGAAAGCTTTGGTATATATACACAATGGAGTATTACTCAGCCATTAAAAAGAATGCATTTGAATCAGTTCTAATGAGGTGGATGAAACTGGAACCTATTATACAGAGTGAAGTAAGTCAGAAAGAAAAACACCAATACAGTATACTAACGCATATATATGGAATTTAGAAAGATGGTAACGATAACCCTGTATACGAGACAGCAAAAGAGACACAGATGTATAGAATAGTCTTTGGGACTCTGTGGGAGAGGGTGAGGGTGGGATGATTTGGGAGAATGGCACTGAAATATGTATGTTGTCATATATGAAACGAATCACCAGTTCAGGGTCAATGCATGTTACAGGATGCTCGGGGCTGGTGTGTGGGGATGACCCAGAGGGAGGATAAAGGGAGGAGGGAGGTGGGAGGGGGGTTCAGGAAGGGGAACTGATATACATCTGGGGCGGATTCATGTCAATGTATGGCAAAACCAACCAATATATTATTGTAAAATAATTAGCCTCCAATAAAAAAAATAAAAATAAAGAAAAAAAAAGAAGTGAGTCAGGCAAAATGGTGACATGTTCAGGTTGATGGTGGTGGTCACGTGACCTCTGTCTGCGGGTGTGGTGTGGCGTACAAGAGGGACAGAGAGTTGCAGAATACACTCCTGTGGCCCACGTACCCGCTGTGTCCGCAGTATCCACTCTCCTCCCTCCCCTTCCAACAAAAACCCAGTTTTGCTGGGGGCAACCATGTGCTGTGCCACGCTGAAGAGCAATAACTAGTCCACACCAATGAGCACGTTCCTCTTACCTGTTTTCTAAGACTCCTAGGGTCCATGAATGGCCACGTCACCCAGATCTGGCTGATGGGACCTCAGCAGGTTTCTAAGCACTGGGAGTGAGGGGAGGGATGTGTGCCAAGGGAAGAGTTAGAGGGAACCAATAAAAGGGGACCCGTAGGTGGCCAAAACAGCCAATTCGAGACCACAAGGCAACAAGCAAGAATTTGAAAGCCAGCATGCTAAGGATGTAGTATATGGCAACGCACTCTAGTATTTTTGCCTGGAGAATTTCACGGACAGAGGAGCCTGGTGGGCTACAGTCCATGGGGTCACAAAGAGTTGGACACGACTGAGCACACACACACACAAACAACGCTAAAGGATGACTGTGCTTAAAGTTAGAAATACTCTGGGTCCCTGAGGGCACTGCTTGGGCTGCTGAACTGCAGACCCTGTTTGTTTAGGCTGCCTACACTTGGGTGGTCCAGCAACTGTAGCCAAACACTTTACTAAGTGATTCATAGCTTTCCTCACCTAACTGAAGAAGAAAAGGCTAAGGGTCTACACTGATTCAATGTGCTCGATAAGTAATTTGCTTAACGGCTCTAAAGAGCCAGCCACGCACTAGGTAACATTCCCACTTTTACACCAGGAAAACTGCCTGACACAGCAATATAACAAGACCCAATTAAGACAAAACACCACAACAACTTTAGATCAACAAGCCCAATGATAATTAATAGTGGGCATCAGAAAGAACTATTCTGCCTCAGAAATGGCAGAGATGCTCACAACAGTTTTATTATCAGATTTTTTTTTAATGGGCAGAAAAAAATAAAGTCTCCTTTGGATGCTTTTCTGTACAATAAGTGAATTGAGACAGACATGTTTACAGGGAGCTGCAGAGCATCACACGTGATCGGAGAGAGATGGCAGTTGTTGAGAGTGATAAAGGGATGCTATTCACTGAGGGTGTCATTTAAGGCATTAAGCTCAATTCAGAGCAGTTTCTGAAATGAGCATGAGTATTTGCTTCCCCTCATTAGGGGAAGAAATTAGTTTGGCACTATTGATCTCTTTGTAGAAGCACCAAGGAGAATCACTATCAAAAAGCAGGTCGGGTATGTGAAGTTCTCTGAGACAAAATAACACTGCAGGGACTTAAAAAAAAGCTATCTCCTAGAATTTTGTAAGAGGGCTCACAGTTAACTGTGCTGAAGCTTACAATTTCTAGTATATGATGACAATCACTGTACATGTGCTTACCTCACATCTCTGATCTAAGTCAACAGGATTCAAAACACGACAGAATAGCGATGTTCTTATAAACATGTGAAGAGAGAAACAGGTAGAGATGACCAGAAGCCTTGTAGAAAACATATCTTAAATAACTGTACACATGCCTTTCATGTTTCTGAAATCCATTAATAATGAACTACTACCTACAGAAACATCACACGAATAAAAGCAACTGGCTAACCAGGTGGCATGCTATGTTAGAAATATAGTGACAAGTCTTAGTTCAGCTGGTATAATAAAGCGCCACAGTCTGGATGGCTCATAAACCATAGATATTTATTTCTCATGGTTCTGAAAGCTGGAAGTTCAAGATCAGGGTGCCAGCTTGCCAAGGTTCTGGTGAAAAACCTCTTCTAGGTTGCCAACTTCTGGCAATGTCCTCACATGGCAGAAAGAAGAGTAGAGAGCTCTCTGGGGGTCTCTTTTATAAGAATGCTAAGCCTAATTATGATGGTTCCACCCTCATGACCTAATCGCCTCCCAAAGGTCCCACCTCCTAACACTGTCACTTTAGGGGTCAGGGTTTCAACCTAATAAACTTGGAGGGGACACATTCAGTCCACAGCAGTAAACAAAGGCAGAAATGTGAAGCATGTTAAATATAGGATTTTAAATTCTCAAAATTAGGAAGATAGAAAATTTCTAACTTGGGACACTAAAGGAACTATAAATGTTCCAAGATGCTAAAAAAAAAAATTATGATTGCTAACTTTAAATAATATGAGAAAACTTATTTCACTAATTGCAAAAAACATAAAATGTACCCACCTGAAAGATTTATAGCTGAATATTTAATCTTCCTCCAAACTACCATAGCACTTTGCCTGTTTCTTTCTTATGATATTAATGATCATTTACTGAGTGATATGGGGCTTTCCTAGTGGCTCAGATGGTAAAGAATCTTCTTGCAATGTGTGAGACCTGGGTTTGATCCCTGGCTTGGGAAAAATCCCCTGGAGAAGGGAATGGCAACCCACTCCAATATTCTTGCCTGGAGAATTCCAAGGACAGAGGAGCCTGGTGGGCTAAAGTCCATGGAGTCCCAGAGTTGGACATAACTGAGCAACTAACACTTTCACTTTCAAATAGTGATTCAGGGTATGTGCCCAGAATCGGCTAAAACACCTGAAAGGGAAGAAGCTCAGATGTTCAGGTGAAGAAACTAACAATCAAGAGCAGTTAAGGACACTGCCCAGTATCTGCCTCTCAGGATTATTCTGGTATCAGCAGGAAAAGGACAGTGCATTGGGTCCTCAGGACCACCCCTAGGTTGGATGACTCGGGAAGGAGACTCACAGGACTCAGCACCTAGTACTCATGGTGTGATTCATCCCAGCAGATGCACACAGTCGGACCAGCCAAGGGATCAGGTGCGTGTGCAGGAAATCAGGCGCCAGCTCCCGAGAGCCCTCTCCCAGTGACTCACACAGGCCTCCTCCAGCAGTGAGCTATTACAGCACATGTGACCTGTCGTGTATCAAAAAGCTCATCAGAGGCCCCTCACCCAAGCTTTTCACTGGGAGCTGGTCCTGCAGGAGACTCTGCCTGGCATAGACCAACATCCCTGGCTCGCAGAAGGAAAGGAGATCTATGTGGTCAGAAAATATGTGAAAAGATATTGTACCATGTTATACCCTGTGGTATAAACCATATGTGGATGCAGTCCAAGCACAGTGAGGCCTTCTTATCAGGTCTGGGAACAGTGGGAACCTCACCCTCCGCCCCTCCCCAGAATCCAGGTTCCCAGGCACCAGCCAGGGGCCGACCTTGTGAACAGGCCTTTCATGCAGGTAGTCTCAGGCCTGGTGGCCTGTCTTTTCTGCACAGATAGACTATTCATTAGACAAGGATGGCGCAACTGGTAATCCCAACTGGAAAAAAAATAGAGTAAGACTGGGTCACTGTCCCTACCACACACGAAAGTCAGTTCCAAACAAATTAAAGACCTGAAATACACAAGAACTTTTAAGCTTTTAGAAAAAAATATTACTAGAATATCTTAATAACTTCAGGATTGAGTGTTTCTTAACTAAAATAAAACAAAATGCACTGACCTTATTAAAGGAAACTGACGAACTGGACTACACTAACACTTAAAACTTCCACTCATCAAAACACAATGTAATTTTAAAAACAAAAAGATAATTAAATCTAAGGAAAAGTAGCAACAACCAAACTAAGCTGACAAAAGATTGATCTATAAAAGACATATATAAAGAACTATTCCAAGTTACTAGAAAAAGACATATATATCTCAATGGAAAAAAATAGGTTTGAGATGAACAGACAATTCAAAAGGAGGAAATCTATCTACGTGGTCAGAAAATATGTGAAAAGATGCTTAACCTTTCCAGTAATTACAAAAAGGAAATTGAAACCACAATGAGGACTCACTTCTGCTTCCAGCCAAGGAGGAGGAATACATACTAGTTTTACCCTCCTGCCTGGAACGTTTAAAACACTGGACAAACCATATGACCTGAGGGCATTCAAAACAGTGAACTGGGTCATGGCATCAAGTCCAGGCATCAAGGGCACGAGGGCAGGGAACAAGCAAGGACAGTCACTGGCAAAGACCCTCAGATACTTGCTGAGTGTCTCAACCCCCTGCCCCCTGCCCCCAGCAATCCTTTAGTGAGAACTTATCAAGGCAGGTGAGGCAAGGGCCCCAGGCCAAGGAAAGAAACTCTTCTAAGGACAAGTGGGGAACAGTCCCCAGTGCTCACACAGGGCTGGGAGCAATTCCCATCCAGAGAGGAAAACCTCCTAATTCATGAGCAGTCAGGTAGAAGAGACTTGAAGAGGTTTGCGTTAGCAGTGGGGGCAAAATCAGTCCCAAACTAAACTCTGCACTGGTCCTGCGTAAAAAACTTACAAGCAAGACTGAAAGGATTAGCTGTTTCCAAAGAACAACTGTGTCCAAGAATGCCTCCAAAATATTTATAGGAAGAGAAAGTATCTAGCATCCAACCAGGTAAGATTCACTACATCTGGAATCCAACTAAAAATCACCAGACCTGCAAAGAAGGAGGAAAACAACACTGAGAAGAGGGAGAAAAGGTAAGCAGTTAATTGATTAATGGAACAGAAGAGAATAAGAACGGAAAACACCTTACATGTCCAACAACAAAATAATGGATAATGGTAAATTACAGTACACTCCTATGCCGGAATACTCTACAGCAGTGAAAAATAAATGAACTAGGATGATTCATGTGGATGACTCTAACATACAGCTGAATGAGAAAAGCAAGTTGTGGAAGAACATATATAGGATATAATACCGTTTACCCAAAGTTTAAAAGCATGTAAAATAAGCCTATATATTTCTGAGGTATACATACACATACAGCAAAAATATAGACACACAATTTTTTGAAATAAAAAAACAAAAAAAGTCTTAATTTAGGATAGTGCTTATCTCTCAAGGAGAAGCTTCCAGCTGCCTACCTAATAACCATTCTTTTCTTACTTGCAGAACCTACATTTTGATAGCAGTAAAAATAGTCTCTGTCAATAATTACAATTTCCAGTACAATTCTGGTATCTCTGGGATGAAAGTCATTGGAGGGGCCTTCCTGAAAAATCCTTTTGCCACTGGCATTTTTCTCCTTCATGGAACTAAGATGTGATGGCTGTAGCTCCAGCAGCCATTCTGTAAGCATGGAAACAAGGGCCACTCCCTAAAGACAAAGGAGCACAAAGCTAGAACAGACTGGACCCCAGGAATGCCTACCCCAAAACTTCTCATTACCAAAGAAGAAAGTATATATTTTCCCTTTTTTTTGGATATTCTGTCATATGTCCTTAATCTCTAACTGAAGCTAGCACACAGGCGGCTTCAACAGCATTGTTAATGTTTTAGTTTGTAAGCTGGCTGGTAGATACATGTGTATTCATTATATTAATCTCTAGGCTATTTTGGGTGTTCTTTATGCTTTTTAGTTTTTCTTAAATATTCAAACATTTAAAACTCTTAGCCCAATACTTAATCCTAAGCAAGATTTTGAAGACTCAATGATAAAATATATAAGAAATGCCTACGGTAGGCAACTCAATAAATAAGTTGAATCAGAAATAAAATGAAAGCTTCCTAAAGTCACCAAGCTGGCAGACAGTGGTGCCAGAATTCAAACCCAATTTTGTCTGATCTCCAGCTCCAAGCAGTTCCCCAAATACCCTAAATTAATGAGTAGATAAACACAACTTTGCCTTGAAGATAAAAGTTTCTCATAATAAACTGGTTTAGAAAATCAAACACAACAGGAATCGAGCAGAGGTTAAAGTGCTATTTTAAAATGAAAAGCCTCATTCTTTCTTTAAGAAAATCTATTAAAAGAACATCATGTGTTGTAACTGGCAAAAAAAAAAAATCCCTTGGATATTAAAAAGCCTACTTGATGTTAGTTTATAAATACACGTGCACCTGAATTGCTGTTTGAGCTTTAACGAGCTGCCATGCTGGATAAGAAACTCTTGTGTTATGCATTACTCGACCACACAAACAGGGAAGCTTTGTTTAATCTTGACAGCTCCCATTTAATTCTCCCTAACTGCCGTCTGTTCGACCACAGCTGTCTGCAGATTGGTGAGAATAAATCAATTTGTGTCAGCTTGAGTAGATCAAATTTATTAAACTCTGAAAATCAGTTTCTTGAGGGCTATCTTGGCAGGTAAACAAATGAATAAGCAGAGAGAGACTGTATGGAATGGTATGAAAAATCATCTATATGTTCTATCCTGCCTGGGTGGCAATACCAACTCCAAACTCGCTTGCCTTTCAGATTTACAAGCTGAAGACTGACAGCAAGATGGAGATTTTTCTAAGCAAATTCGAACTGTCTGAACCATCACAAAGTCAGTACAGTGTGAGTTTAATTTTTTTCTTATTTTCCTGTTACTTTGTGTGTGTGTGCTGTGTGCGAGCTTAGTCGGTCAGTTGTGTCTGACTCTTTGCAACCCTTTGGACTGAAGACCACCAGGCTCCTCTGTCCATGGAAATTTTCAGGCAAGGATACTGGAGCAGGTTGCCATTTCCTCCTCCAGGAGATCTTCCCGACCCAGGGATTGAACCCACATCTCCTGTGTCTCCTGCATTGTAGGCAGATTCTTTACCCGCTGAGCCATCAGGGAAGTCTCCTTTATCAACCACCAAAAATATTTCTCTGATTTCTAAACATGTTGTTATGGACTGAATATTTGTGTGCCCTGCTAAATTTCTATGTTGAAATTCTAATCCCCGATGTTATGGAATGAGGAGATGGGGGAAGGTCTGTGGCAGGTAATTAGATCATAAAGCAGCAATCTCATGAATGGAATTAGCACCCTGATAAGAACAGACCCAAGAGAGTGTGCTTCTTTGCTCTCCACCAAGTACGAATTCAAGGAGAAGGCGGCTATCTGAAAACTGGGAGAAAGGTCCTCACCAGACCGAAGATAAGAAAAATGCAGAAGCAGAGGCACCTGGACAGAAAGCCATGGAAAGATCTTCCATTAAGCTCTGTTTCCCAGCCCCCCAGAGCTGGTCGGTTCCTCCAACTTTCCAGGATGCCCATATTTTAGCTTGTCCTTCAGTCCTCTGAACTACTTCTTATTCTTTCCATTGCTTTTTGTTTTTTCCTCTTAAATTGGCCACTTGGTTTCTGGTGCTTTAAATCAAAGAACCCTGGGCAACAGACTAAAATGTCCTCCTCCCTGCTCCAGGCAGGTATCTTCTGGTAGACGACACCAATCCCCTCTGCACACGTGTATGGGGACGACACCCTGTAGCCACGTCTGCAGTGTGACCCGAGCATCTGGCAGAGGCGGGGTGGTGTCAGGAGACACCTGGCTCCGGCTGAGCTGATCATGTGATCTCGTCTGGGAGCCTGAAATTGGGCCTTTGGAGATGGATGCTTCTCACTGAAGAGCTGAAGTGTGAAGTACTGTAAAGGTGATTGGGGATCATCCCGTACGTGCACCCAAAGCAAGAAAGCTGTCTTCCACGGAGCAGAGGCCAGGTGGGCCCAGGGCTGGCTCAGGTCATGGGCCGATGTCTGTCCTGTGTCCCCACACCTCCTCGACTTCCAGGGCCTCAGTGCCCTTGCATCCCATGAACTCCTCCTGAGACCCATACGCTCCCCACCCCCATCCTCAGTGCTTTTTTTCCCTCTCAAGCCAGTCTGAACAGACTCCTCTTTTTTATAATAGAATCGCCCCCTTCCACATCCTCATAACCCCTGATTTCTCCAGAATCCCCTGTGCCCACCCCACCATCCTGTCCCCATGACATAGGGTAATTTGAACATTGTTGTTATTCAGTTGCTAAGTCACGTACGACTCTGCAACCCTAAGGACTGTAACATGCCAGACATCCCTGTCCTTCACTGTCTCCTGGAGTTTGATCAGATTCATGTCTATTGAGTCGGGGATGCCATCCAACCATCTCATCCTCTGCTGCCTTCTTCTCCTTTAGCCTTCAATCTTTCCCAGAATCAGTGTCTTTTCCAACGAGTCGGCTCGTCGCATTGAGTGGCCAAAGTATTGGAGCTTCAGCTTCAATATCAGTCCTTCCAATGAATATTCAGGGTTGATGTCCTTTAGGATTGACTGGTTTGATCTTGCAGTCCAAGGGACTCTCAAGAGTCCAGGACCTATTTTCTAAATCTGTGGCGTTTGTATTTGCTTTGCCTGAATCACATGCCCTGTGGGAGCCCTTCACCCCCACACGGTTAAGAGTCTAACCTTTGGGATTTCCAACCCTATTTGGTGACTGACACAGGAAAAGAGGAAATGCAGCTGCTTCTCCAGTGTGGATTGTGGAGAACCTGGACTAGATGAACCAAAATGGCCAACAACGAGGTTCTGGGTTACTGGAAAGTTTATTGTGGTCATTTTTTTTTTTAGGCGACCTCCCTGGTTCTTGACCCCTTTCCTCTCTGGTGTCTGTTCTTTTAGTCTCTGATTCTTTACGTGGCACAGCGTTGTCAGGCAGAAAAAAACAAGAGAGAGATTTGATCCTCGAATTTCATCTCAATAACAGACAG